>NC_054708.1:29917913-30147642 GCF_016097555.1 Gigantopelta aegis
GACATCAAAATTGGGAATTAAAAATGACATAATCTTTGTGGAATGATTCCAGGCTTTCTGCCACAATAACTTGAGGGTATGTAATACAAACAAAACAGACGATAACCAACTACTCGAGGCAGACACTTAGCTCTAGTAGGTGGTTATGGGATTGGAATCTTTTGAAACTGAACACTGCATTTCATGTACTTTGCCAAATTTTAAACAACAATTTTCTTAACATAATCCGTCTAAAAATTAAAAAAATGTATCCATTTATTTCGAAGATTTTAGGTTATGCAAGTTTACCCATCGTACCCTCTGGCAGAAAACCTGGATCGTGGCTGATATCAGTCAAAATTAACAACATACATTTGTAAATGAATATATAAGTAAGTGATAAAAACCCTACATTACAGTAAATTGACAGATTAGGCATGAACTAAGGTTAAAGGAGGAAACAGAGCACACAACACAAGCTTGCAGTTGATCAATATATCGTAAATGCTGTTACTGTACACTATATGCTCATTTCAATCACTGAATATTTATTTAATTACAAAAGAAAGCACTGCTCAGTAACACAGTACCAACATACACAATGTACATTATAATGCTGTCAAAAAATGTTAATATTTGCTTAATACTGAACTATAATGGGGTTGGCTCTAATGATTCATGAAGCTGGGTCCCAACTTACAAGGTTCAGTCAAACACATTCTTATAATAATAATGGCAAGAATACACATACATGTACCTCCATAAATACATGCATTGACATGTTAATCAGAAGTTAATATTCTGTACACTATAACGACTATAGTATAGGATCAATGCTGCCAACTGCATGCAATAAAGATTTTTAATATGAATTTCTGGTGAAGGCCTTAATGTAAATACATGTACCAATGTCGGTCTTCATCATAATACCTTTATTTTACCGTTATACATGTACACATAATCACATTATAATTTTATTTTTGTTGTATAATGTAAGACAATGATTCAAGGCACCCCAACCTTGACATTGCCAATGATCTGGGGGTAATAAAGGTTTATAATTAAAAAAAAAAAAAAAAAAAAAAAAAAGAAAGAAAGGGGAGTGATCATTTGCACATACTCATTTAGAAAGTTTTAGGAAACTGAAATTTTATTCGCCCTACAATATTTTTAACAAACTTTATTTGTAATTTCAAGTAGTTTGCTTGCCTAGATTCATTTCAGAGTGATCTTCAGATTGTCTTGAGTTTGTTTGAGAAAAACTGAATGCTCGAGTTCAGATGGACCAACTGATCAATCATCAACTAAGCATTGATAACAATCTAAATGTATACAGTGCTTTGAGGAACTTAAAATTAGTTGGTTTTTTGTGTATTAAATGTTATGTATAATCATAATAAAACTATTATTTAGGGAATAATATCACTGTGTTTTGTTGTTAACTATAAGGATTTATCACAAAATTTGGATGAGACGAAGTCGAGTCCCTAAATCCAAATTTTTTGTGATAAATCCTTATAGTTAACAACGAAACAGTGATATTATCCCTATTCTAATACCACACCTATTAGGAGTATCCGTAAGCAATTTTATTTTTTATTAAAGAAATCCCACAAATATTAAAAACCTAATTATCTATTCTCCATACGATATTCAATGAAAACACTTGTAGTAAGTAAAAGTATGACGTAATTGTTTTTGTTTTTTTTTTCGTTCTCTTTACATGATGTCATAGACTTAGGAGCGAACCAAAGGCAAATTTACTGGTATCGTAGTGTGTTTTGAACATGATTTATTATAATACAGGATACACTAAAAGAAATATTTTTGTTGGCTGTTAATTTCTGTTGCAAGACATATGGATATAATTGGATTTAAATTTTTTGAGTGGTGTTTCAACCCCATACTGAATTATTTCGAGGAATTCGCCTGGTTTAATTTTGTACAAAATCCACGTTGATAGGGTAGATCTATATATTTATAACTGTTGCTAACATATTTTTTACTTAAAGTTTTTATAAATACATAAAATAATATGCATTTACTAAAGTGTAAGTATTATTTTCAAAAGTTTTTCAAAATTGTGCAATATTTTAAAGCAGTTAATGTTGTTTAAAATTGTGTTTATAAAATCAAGTCATTTCCAACTTGTCTTCTTTATCAGTTTTATTGTCCCCAAAAGTAGGCCTATGTTCAAACAAAAATAAGGTACTTGAGATTGTGATATAATTATTTCTGATGAACCTGCTTGCACCCTTTTGAGAACACAAACTAGACGAGCAGACCACAAGACCATAGCTGCCAACATTTAAAAACGGGAAAGAGTAATCATTTTCGCGTGAATTGTGACCCGTCGTATAAACCCTTTTGCTGTGTAAAATATCCAGATATTTGTTTATGAATTGTTTTATCGCTGGCCTCAACGATGTCCTGGTGTTTCTTCGTTTTGATGTGCCTTTGGCAATCGTTTTTCCTGCCATGGGCAACAGACAAATCAAGATGACATAAAGTGCAAAATGCACTAGTATTACTAACAGAACTGGCCTTCAAAACAGGCCACTCATTGCTGTAGTCCTGTTTATACTTCTGTACTACTTTTGGCTTTTTTCTGAGCTTTGCACAGTTCATATGGCTCTGATCGTTCGCATTTTTTCGACATCTTTACAAAATGACGTCGTTTCACAAGCTACATCTATCCCGAAGTGCGTTGCGCGCAAAAAAACTTCTGTGTGCATTTGCGGCTAGTTGGGTGAGTCCAATTTATGTGATTCGTAGGGGTGGTAGGTTATTACAAAAAAATAACCCAAAACCCCCCAGGAAAACGCGGATTTGCCGTAATCTTTCAGATTACGGGCGTAATGGCGTAATAAGAGATGGAAAATCGTAATGATTCCGCATAAATCGTAATGGTTGGCAGCCCTGCAAGACACATGCTGGTGACTGCTGCGATCAGTCAGTGGCCGGACCTTGCTTGGGGTGGGTGGGTGCAAGTTCATTGCTGCTAACGAAATATTAAAAGTTACAATGGCATGAAATAATAACAAAATAGTAACAATAACATAATTTTTATCTGAAGTTAGTAATTGTTTTGAAAATGATTTATATCGACGTTTAAATATAATGGAAACACCACACATGAGACTAAGTGACAGCATATCGGACGAGTTCTCAGAATTTTGTCATCGTGATAAATCCTGGTTGCCCATGACAGCCTACATCCATTGTTCGATTTATCACGAAAATTAACCAATGGAAAAAAGGCTTACATTGTATATGAAAGTTGTATTAGAATTAATTAATAAAGATCTAAAGATGAAAAAAGATAAACTTGGGTTTATTTTAGTTTACCACCCTTTGTTAGATCAATTTTGGGTGGGTTTTTTTTTTCAGTTTATCACCTTTTGGTAAATAAAATAATTTAAAAGTTTATATATACAGAATTTAACAATGTTTCATTTATTTATGAGTAACACTGATAAAATTGTATGTGTATATGCTAAGCATGTATTATAATTTAATTTAAGCATGTTTGCTGCCTGCAGTTGAATAAAAAAAAAAAAAAACTTTTAAAAACCAGGGACACAGAAATGAAAAAAAATTCACTAGCCAGCCAGACCGGAACCAATTAAAATTTACTAGCCCGCAAGCATTTCTACTACTCAACCAGACCTTGACTGACAAATCAATAAATTTTGAAATACAGTATTCTGATAGACAAAGTTTTTAACAATTCTTTCATATATAGATTTACAAAAAGTAACCTCTTGCAAGTATTTTACACAACAATCTATTCAAAACACACCGGCCACATAAAAGCAATTTCAGTCAGTAAAAGACTAGATTGACTGTCGGACTGGTAGTTGCATTTTTAAATTCGTCTGTCAAAATTTTTACTCGCTTTTGACGAGTGGACGGGTACTTTCTGCACCCCTAAAAACACCTCAGCACATTACATAATACGGCTATTTGATGTCTATAACACAGTTAATTCAACACTTGGTTAAGAGACAGAAAGAGAAAAAACCTGCTGCCATCTCATACATGTACCTGTACAGGTATAGGTTATGATTATCAAATAAGTAGCAAGGGGACTTTTGTAAGCACTTTCCCATGGGCAGCATATCCAGTTTAATACACGTACCTGGCGTTTGATATATACCAGTGGTGTACATATAGTGGTTTAGTCATCAAGACTTATCGAACCACCTCAGTGGATCCATTCAATTGATTGGGTTTTTTCTCATGCACCACAACTGGTCAAAGGCTATGGTATGTACTTTCCTGTCTGTGGGAAAGTGCATATAAAAGATCCCTTGTTGCTAATGGGAAAAAGGTAGTGGGATTCCTCTGTTTACTATGTCAGACTTATCAAATGTTTGACATCCAATAGCTGATGATTAATTAATCAATGTGCTCTAGTGGTGTCATTAAACAATTTTTTTATTTTATCAGACTTTAATAAGGTACGGGATTCAAATTCCGGAAGTGGCTCCCACATACAGCCATTAGTTTTAGTGTATAAATGAAGAGGTGTAAAACCGCTGCACTGACTTCTCTCTCTCACTAACTGCAATTATAATCATTAACCTCTCTGTCCTGGACAGACAGCCCCTGGCTTTCTGTCAATAAATAATTTGATGGTACCTAATAGAAACAAAACAGATCGTAAGTGCTCCTACTAGGTGATTATGAGTTTAAACTGTTTTGAAATTGGACACAGCATTCCATGTGGTTTGACAAATTGTAAACAGCAGGACACTTACTATTAAAATTAAAAAAAAAATATATCCATTAATATCCACGACTTTAGGGTACATACGTAATTTTACCCAGAAACCCTGATGGATGTAGTGTGCACCCAGAAAAGCATGCTTGAACCACGATGAGAACAAAAGTCAAGTTGAAATAAAAGAAATAAATCATCACCGGCCTACAATGTACTTACTGTAAATTTATCAGCAGCAGTATAGTCTTCATCTAAAAATATTCTTGCCCTATCATATTTCTTCAGAGTTTCACAGGCTAGGAGGTTTCTACAAAAAAGAAAACACAAACAGATATTTGTCAGGAATTTATCTTCAACTGTTTTGTCTTCAACTGGAAGCTACATGTATGTTGATAACACAGAAATTTGCTCCACATGGATTCCTGCCAATAGTTACAATTAGTGCTATTCTGAACACAGTTTATTAGGTATAATGCGACCAACCATTTCAGTAATGTGTTAGTAGGTCAGAATTGTTTTGTGTTTTAATTTATAAATATTTAGAAAGAAAAAACAAAATTATATAAGAATTGTTTGTAATTTTTGTGTGAACAGAGTACAATAATGAAGTGATATTATACTAAATTGGTAAAGTTCTGTTGCGTACATTGATAAATTCACACTAAAAAAATAATGACAAGCAATTCTTACAATTACAAACTTAACACAACTTAATTAAATCAGTTTCTAGCATGACCTGTTTTATGCACCATACATCGGTAATGACATTTCTGAGGTTTATCGATGATTAACATTCAGTTTTTTAGTTTGCGTAGAAACAGTAGAAAGTTTGTAATTATAAAAGAAAAGAAAAAAAAAAAAACCCCAAAAAACACCAAATGCCCGAGTTAGTTGCTGTTGTTAAGAAGTTTCCGTCTAACATAGCCTTTTTCAACACTAAAATTACATATGAAATATATTTTCATGTTTAAAATATCAGTATCTGTATACCCAATGTGTTTCTGGTAGTCTTTATATTTGTTGTAGTTCAAGCATTAGGAAGGAAGGTGCGGTGCGGTATACTTTAGCATGCTCATATACCACGAAGGTTTCGAGCATGTCCGCCCCAGGGTTCGGTCTCTGGGAAGCCAGGGGCCCAATCCAGGGCAGATGGAAGGAAGGAAATGTTTTATTTAACGACGCACTCAACACATTTTATTTACGATTATATGGCGTCAGGCATGGTTAAGGACCACACAGATATTGAGAGAGGAAACCCGCCATCGCCACTTCATGGGCTACTCTTTTTCGATTAGCAGCAAGGGATCTTTTATATGCACCATCCCACAGACAGGGTAGTACATACCACGGCCTTTGATATACCAGTCGTGGTGCACTGGCTGAAATAACATTAGGAAGACCAGAAAAGCATAAAAACACAGACACAGGTATTTTAAAAGAGAACATGCATCTAACATGCAAGTTTAGCTGGAATAAATCTCTTTTGATAGGAAACATGTTACAATGGGGGTTGGGACGTAGCCCAGTGGTAAAACGCTTGCTTGATGAGTGGTCGGTTTGGCATCGATCCCCATTGGTGGGCTTATTGGGCTATTTCTCTTTCCAGCCAGTGCATCTGACTGGTATATCAAAAGCTGTGGTGTGTGCTGTCCTGTCTGTGGGATGGTGCATATAAAAGATCCCTTACTAATTAATGGAAAACTGTAGCAGCTTTCCTCTCTAAAACTATATATGTCCAAATTACCAAATGTTTGACATCCAATAGGCCGGCGATTAATAAATCAATGTGCTCTAATGGTGTCGTTAAACAAAAAACCCTTTTTCTTGTTAAAATGGTAGCAAACTCAGGACAGTCCCTTTAAATCTATTTGGTAATATACATAGTAACATGATTTCTAAACCTGGTGCATTAACTGTGTAACACACACCATGACATCAAACAAAAATGTCAAATCTGTATTTATAACAGTGTGAACATGGATTCGTTAAGCACTGTTTAGTCGGATGATCCAAACACAAAATTACAACATCGACATCAATCCCGGGCTATTTTAAGTCACCTCAAAACTATTCCGAACAATGATGGCAGATTAGAAGACATTATGCACATGTTAAGAAATATTGATTAAGTAATGAAGGCACCCAGAGCAATCTTACTCGACAGTCACAGGCTTTGCCTCCTCACCATTTAACAGCTTTTGCTGCTGCCATACAAAATACAACTACAGCTGTAGCAAACAGATCCTATCACTATCAATGGACTTTTTATTCTTCTTCATTGCCAACAGACATCATTAAGTTAATGATGCCTGCTGACAGGGGAGAACAAATTTAACTGCTGTGATGCATCTTTCAAGATACACATATTGCCAATAAAATAGTGATATTCAGTGGAAAATAATGTTTATTCCTAATCCAATATTACACATATAGAGGCTATTTCATGGGTTTTCATGTGAAGCAATGAGTGAAAATATGTTTTTCACACATCACGAGTTGACCTAAAAATCGTATTCGAAAAAACACCATGAAATGGTCTATTTATTATATAATCTTTGTTATAAATCACATGCCTTCTATAACCTTGAACTTACTTTTTAGATAGATCTATACATCTAACGTACAACACCTCACAGATTGTTTTCCCCATTTAGACACCGAGAGCAGTTGCTCTCCTATGTAATTTCACCCTTGATTTTCAAACCACAAGCACTGAATTACATGTACATTAACTTGTGCTAATTTGTAAGAGTTATCTTCAGATTATATGTTGAAGAATTTCTCAAATTCTACTGCAGAATATATACAATCTTAGCGCAGAATGTTTTGAAAAATTGCTGCAGAATCCAGGGGGTTGGGGTGGGGGTGGGGAGGAAGAGTATGTGGCAGTGCAGGCAATAGTATACAGTGATTGAATTTGGGAAATGTTTTTAGGGGATTCTTCTGGAATTGTAAAATGATGCACAGATACATGTAATATATATACACAGAACTTCACATACGTTGTTTTTGCTTCCTATTTATTGCACAAGTTTATTTTTCTCAAGAATATATACCACGAGTGTAGCGGTTGAGTGGTATGTTCTTGTACAAAATAAATTAGTGCAATAAGTAGGAAGCGAAAACAGTGTATGTGAAGTTCTGTATTTATTACATACCTTCTGTAACTTTTTACAAAAACGGTTTGATGTCATAACTATACTTTCTTAAATCTATGATCTATCCTCCTTTCATGGATTTACTTAACGTTAAGAATCATACTCTGCAGCAATCTTGTGTAATGTTTCAAATACAATGTAACGTAATTTGTAAATCAGACATGACTTCAGTAGCAAAAAGGCACCAACACCAATAAAAATAAAAAGGGAATTCCCCATTTACAAAGTTCCGGTCCAGATCACACGTTTGATACAACACAGGGCACAATATTTTATGAGAACTGTTGTTCAGTTTGCGTGTCAGTTACGCAACTTTAAAATCACGAGAACCGCCAATCCGTTACTTGGTGAACAATTACATTCTAAAATTAAATATACCATATATATCAGTAATGAAAGAGAAAATCAGTTTGTTTTTAAATACATTTGAACCAGTTTTAGGATTAGGTAGGCCTGACTCATCGGTTACGAAAACTATATTCACAACATCGAACAATCGGTTAACTAAGTAAAACTCATGTGAACTGACTTCTGGTTACCTAAATGTTTTAAATATTGTCTCCTGCAACATAAATTGATCACATGGTTTAAAGATGTCTTTATCACTATAGAATAGTATGTAATAAAGATTATTATGACATTCTATCTCACAATCCAACGCTTCTGACCCAAAATCTAGGATTTGTGGAACAACAGAATCATGCTAAATTCACAACCTGTTATATATTCAAATTTATTACCTATGAGGTACAGCATAACGAGGGTCATATTTATCGTACGATTTCCCTTGTATGTCATAACTAAATTGTATGTCCTCCTGACATTGTCGTTTAACGATTGGCTGTTGTAAGAGTACATTTCTTTCTGACTGGCTGACACGACATTCCACAGATACTACTTTCTTCATTAATACATTTTTATTTCGAGTGTAAGCTGATCACATGCCGTACTGACAAATACGTGTTTTTAATTAATTATTTATGATAACTTGTATTATATTACGATGTAGTTGTGACACATCAAACACTTAATTATCAATGTAACGTTCACAACTGTTAGAAATCTATACTAAGGTCGACAAGTCACTTTTCGCACCCTTGTTTTGGCTTCGTACATAATAAATGTAGCATATCTTACCGTAATTTCACTTGAAAGCCATATTTAGTAAAAGGTACAATGTTTTAATCACAAGATTTTCTTCAAACACATTCAGGTGCGTTAATAATGTTCAAAAAAAAAATAATTCAATAGCAATTTTGCACTGGAATTTTTCCAGCATTCTTAAAACGGAAACGTCATGTACCCAATTTATAGTTATCATAAGGAAATGCAAAGTGACGTCATTGGAATACTGACGTCATTCAAATTCAAAAATAATGATTTCAATTACAGTGTATTTGTTTGCTTTTTAGTATACACATGCTTTACAATTTACAGCTGTTGATACATGTGTACTCTTTACTTATGGGCGTATAAATATCACATAACTTTAGAACAGGTTTTGATTTGGTTTTCAAGACATCAATGAACAAACATTACTCCGCCGTTAAGGAAACGTTAGTTTATAAACAATGACTGGAATGTTCATTTAGCAAGACAGTTCTACGGTAATAAACAGAATATTACATTCGTGTCCATGACAGACGATGTTTACGACACTCGTGCCTAAATTATCGCATTTCCCTCGCTTTCGCTCGGGAAATATTATAATTTAGGCACTCATGTCGTAAACATCGTCTGTCATGGACACTCATATAATATTCTCTATGTATACAGTCACAGAAATTTGCTACCTACATGTGTGTATATACTGCCTACTAATATGAACACACTGAGGCCCAATTCTAAAATTGCAAGTCACATTATTGGATATGTTTATACATACAGAGTACATGCATGTACACACTGTAATGTATACATGGTATATGTATTCACTCATGTACTTCAAAGGCTCACACTGGATAGTTTTTAGTTTTAGCCATTTTTTAAATATGTAGACTATAATATTTCCTTAAAAAATATTCAAAAGAGGCTAATTTAAAGGGACATACCCTAGTTTTTAAACACTAAGGCATATTTTTTACTATTATAGCTGGTTTTGATAACTGGAATCATACTTTACTTAGATTTTATGGTTTAGATTATCATTTTCCGTACATTCGAAGTGTTTTTCATCCTGGTGTTTTTAATATCACAAAAAGCATTTCTCATATTTTTAAAAATGCACATGTGTCTGAGAAGTAACAGCTACATGTATGGAGTCCAGTTTTAGTCTATTTTTAGAGGGTATTTGACCATTTCAAAGTCACAGACTCATGTTTCACTCATCTGTAACTTTACCCAAATGTGTTACAGGTTTGTAGATTAATTAAACTTATTGTTAATTTCCACGGGTTGAAACTAGGGTCTGTCACTTTAAATAACTAAACTTTGTAGCCACGCTGTATGAAAAGCAGCAATTGGCTCAAAATTTGGCAATTAATGGACAAGGCTAGTCATGCATGTGTATCGTAAGAACAAAACATTTAATTTCTTATCTGCTCTGGGCAGATGAATTACTGATACGGAAATATCATGGCCAGGAATCATTGGCACTGTTCATTGGTATTCACACGTATTAGTCTGTCCAACACCGACCGCCACAGAGAACGCTAATGCAATCAGATGTGAAACTTTCTCTCCAACAATAAATGCATGCAGGATGAAGTACAGCGAGTTATTAGCATTCAAGATGAAAGAAGAATACTACTGTACTGGGCACATGCAGACTCATTTAATTCCAACCAAAGTGTCATCTATTTTAGTAGCACTATAAGCATGTTAATCAATTCCCAGATTGTTAAATTCATTTCCTGCGTAACGCCAACTAAATGAATAAAGACTGGAAGAAAGAAATATGAACATGTATTAAACAGGAATCAGGGTTCGAGATTAAAAATTTGGGGCAGTATCCCAGTTGGATACTAACATTTCAAAATCTGGTATCCCACCTGAGAATTTAGCATCCCACTTAAATGAAATTCATAAATAACATCGTAACAAACTTGGACGACACTGTTACTTAACTTCACCAGTAAATGACGACTTTCATTGTTTCAGTGCAAAATAAAAACGCAGGATTTAAAAAAAAAAAACAAAAAAAAAACATTACATGGTATCCCAGTGGGATACTGGGTTATTGAAGTTTGGTATCCAAAATTCAATTCTGGTATCCCCGGGATATCGGGATACCATTAATCTCGAACACTGGGAATACATACACAGAATTCATGCTCTTCTGGTAACAACCAAAAAAAAAAAGAAAAAAAAAAGGCATACCACGTAGTACAAACTACTACATGTATTTCTGGATATACAAATTACACCATTACCCAGGTAATACCATTGCCTGATTGAAAGCAACTTTCAGAATACTTTTTAATGCATGTACATATTCATGGGATCAAATATGAGGTGTATAAAATAATAATAATAATACAAAATTTTCAAAATTTAATATAAACATGAGTACAGTTTTCAAAATGTACTCACTGTGACTCATCAGAATTAAACTGCAAATCCCCTCATAATTTACAATTGTATTACAATGAATTGTCTTAAAAATGTTTTCTACTGCAATTTTTTATTTAATTTTTTTTTTTATATAACAATGTTGCAGAGGGGTGAAACATGTACATTGTATACAGGTACATGTATGTGTGTTGTTTAAAGAAAATCAGATGAGAAATGGAGTTGGTAGATGTGTTTATTTTTATTTTTAGCAACAGTGACATTGACCTTTGATGCATAGAGGTAAAATGTGCAAACTTGTTCAAGATATCATGATCCTATAAGAAGTTTTCTTAACATTGGATAAAAAAATTAAGTCAGAAGTTGTCACAATTTCTATTTTTACTTAGAGTATATCAATGATCTTGACACAGATGTGAAATGCAAACTCATTCAAGATATCATGATCCTATTCCCATGTTTCATGAACATATGATTATGATATGCAATGATGTCAGTAGAAGGGTAATATGATTCCTTTTTTTTTCTGGTACATCAAAGGCTAGTAGTATGTGTTATCCTGTCTTTGGGATGATGCATATAAAAGATCCCTTGCTACTAATGAAAACAATGTAGCAGGTTTCCTCTCTAAGACTATAGGTCAAAATTACCAAATGACACCCAATAGCCGATGATTAATAAATCAATGTGATCTAGTAGTGTCGTTAAACAAAACAAACTTTAAACGTTAATTCCAGTCAAGCTATAGTCCATTTAAAAAAACCTATTTCATGCAAAACCAAAGAGAGATCGAGGGAGAAAGGAAAGACTAAAATCAAATGAAACAGTAAATACAATAGATACCCTTGAACTCAAGGTACATGTACATGTACAACATACACATTTACCAAATACTAACTAGTGGGTTATTATTTTTTTAAATTGACAAAAAGAGCAAGGTATACATGTAAAAAAAACCTAATTTAAATCAAATGTCAATGAACTCGAAAGAAAGAAAGAAAAAAAGAAAGAAATGTTTTATTTAACGATGCACTCAACACATTTTATTTACGGTTATATGGCCTCTGACATATGGTTAAGGACCACACAGATTTTGAGAGGAAACCCACTGTCGCCACTACATGGGCTACTCTTTCCGATTAGCAGCAAGGGATCTTTTATTTGCACTTCCCACAGGCAGGATAGCACAAACCATGGCCTTTGTTGAACCAGTTATGGTTCACTGGTCGGTGTAAGTGGTTTACACCTACCCATTGAGCCTTGCGGAGCACTCACTCAGGGTTTGGAGTCGGTATCTGGATTAAAAATCCCATGCCTCGACTGGAATCCGAACCCAGCACCTACCAGCCTGTAGACCGATGGCCTAACCACGACACCGGTCCAAGAACTCGAGGTACAACATACATGCCATACATTTACAAAATACTAACAGGGTTTTTGCCAGAGGATAAAACGTGTATGGTACCATGCATACCAAAATAAATTTGCAGATTTTCTTAATAATTAAAGTTAAACCTTTTGACAAAACTAATTACTGTTATCATTACTGTATGATTTTCTTAACCCTAACCCATTTTCTTTCTGGGGGAGGCTCGTCATACCACCTGTTGACTGTGTATGTGGTTGCATTCAATTCCATAGCACCATACCCAAAAATTCTTTCTGGCAGAAACACTGACTAACTAGTGTTTTCTCTTTAAATTGACAAAAAGGACTAGGTATATGAAAAGGACTTTAAAAGGCAGAATAACTGACAATATATGGACATAGAATGTTTGAATATGAGCCTGTACTGAATTATTATCAGAATTTGCCTGCAAGTGGACTTTATATTCTCGGAAGCAAGGTGATCATGTAGAAACCAATTTACGTTTAAGAGCCATCATGTTGTAATCGATCTAACAGAGGAGTTGCCTGCAAATCATATTTTATTTATAACTTTCAGGCTTGCACTTAAGTTAAAACTTATTTGAAGACCTGAAAGTAGAACCTGGGACAGTGAAAGCGGGTCGTATTGGAAATCTATTAATCTTCACAAGCAAAACTAAAGTACACGTATATCTACTGTGTTAAGTTTCTCCCATTTTTATACATGATGGAAATATTCTCCATATATATATATATATATATATATATATATATATAGCTGTAGATTGAATGGAAAACTGCCAATTGTTCATCAGTCTGAATGATTCAACAAAAGAGTATAAGGGTGACAAGAAAATGGATTTTGTGAGGTTCGCAAACCAATTCCAATACATAGATACAATATATTTATTTATGGGAGGTGTTAATTGACCATAATGATCAGGTTACATCTTATTTGCCAACACCCATAAGACACTGATGAGGTGGGGAAAAGATTTTCATGCATCTTTTGACATCATCAACGATTGCATTTATCACACACAAAAGTTTAGCACCACTTGCTGACCAAATGACAGTGGTTTCCGGTTGATCGTTGCAAAACGGTCGTTGGAAGATTACCGAAGAGAAGTAATTACAATGTAAAATGTATAATAGTGTATGGCAGACCAAGCCTGGTGGACAATGAACGCAATCAAGACTTGGTGGACACCACTTCATAGAAGTTGTGCCAGGATCAAAACTGGGGTGTGTTGTGCGCACTATAAACAAGAAATGTGTGCACAGAAAACAAACTTCATACAAGGACCAGTCTTTGCCAGAAAAGGCGAGTGATCACACCCGCTCCCCTTCACACTCTTCCCTGGAAAGTTTTAGGAGAACTGCAAATTGATTGGATTTCATCTGAAACTTCATATGATTGCATGCTTGCCTGGCATCATTTAACGAGAGTGATCTTCAGCTCACCTTGAATTTGTTCATGAATGGCGAAGACAGAATTGATGTCCCAAAATACTACTTTGTGTTGTTCCATGTTTAGAGACATTCCATACTCAAAAAAATATTGTGTATAATTAAATGTCGACATTTTAAATACCATTCATATATTGTTTAACATGCGTTGAGATTTACACACATACTAGTTTGCAACTACATGTATATATTACGATTCCTTGGTCTAGGACTTAAGGATTTTGTGAGAAATGGCGCTGAACATAAAGACTTAACACAGGAGCTAACTGTAAATATTGATGCTGTCACTGCCACATGACATTCGTAGAAGTCAGAAATAGCTGGCTATAATTTCATTTAATTCCCTGCTATTTCCATGTTTTAATGACTAGTAATACATAGTGCCATTCAGGACATCGATCCATCAATGACAATTATGTGTGTCCAGTATTCGCGATGGTTCATGTGTGACAGCCACTGGTAGCAATTAAGTTGAATTACACAGGTTATGTTTATGTAGCACCTGTTGACAACATTATCACAACAATGTCTTTTTAATTTTTATTTTTCTAATGCTGGGACAGATGCTATCGGCATAATGAAAATTTTGTGACAATATATACCTGTCATTACATGCTGACTAAATTTAATTAGTATACCACAAACAGTTACAACAGTTATTAACAGGACAGTAACGTTTATAAATGAATGAAGGAAATGTTTTATTTAACGACACACTCAACACATTTTATTTACAGATATATGGCATCAGACATGTGGTTAAGGACCACACAGGTATTGAGAGATGAAACCCGCTGTCGCCACTTCATGGGCTACTCTTTTTGATCAGCAGCAAGGGATCTTTTATATGCACCATCCTACAGACAGGACAGTACATACCATGGCCTTTGTTACATCAGTTGTGGAGCACTGGCTGGAATGAGAAATAGCCCAATGGGTCCACTGACAGAGATTGATTCTAGACTGACCGTGCATCAAGTGAATGCTTTACCACTGGGCTAAGTCCCACCTATGAATGAATGAATGTTTAACGACACCATTAGATCACATTTATTGATTTATTAAACATCACCTATTGGATTTCAAACATTTGCTCATTTTGACGTATAGGCTTACAGAGAGGAAAGCCATTATATATGTACAATTGCAAGGTTTCTGCCAGAGGGTAAAATGGGTATGGCACATACCCAAATGTTTTGACAATTTTTTTTTTTTTTAAGTTAACTTTTTGACAAAATTAATTACTCTTCAGTGTCTGCGCTTAACTTTTTTTTTGAGTTGCCATCCGGGCAAGTGGTGACAGCACTTTCACTTGCCCGGATCTATTTTCACTTGCCCGAATAATATTTTCTAAAAAAACTACAATATTGCAACAGATTATAAGAGAAAACATTTATTTGGAGTATTTTCCTGCACTCAACCAACCCACTCTTTAAATAAATAACAGACATGCCACTGTCAATACATTTGTGGTATTTCCAACAAACAAAGATGTTCGCGTTCACCAAACGTTGAGCACTGGTATAACCGACATAACCCCTTCCTCCCCCACCCCATCTCAATGAAATAATAATAATTAAAAAACACCCTAAAATATAATGTTCAGTGGATACGATCTATGACGTGTATACATAACCTGGCCTGAATCTTGTCGACATGAATTTGTGCCCAATTTTACATGCCACTTAACTTACCGTATACCTATTCTTATATTGGGCATATATATTTATATGTAAAAGCAGACATACACTTTTTCATGGTGCAAAGTAGGCTACATAGCTGTACTTTTATTTATTTATTAATTATTAATTTAAAGTTGCCAGGCGGGCAACCTTACTGTGGGTTTTCAGTCACCCGTCGTCGTTTTCAGTCACCGGGGGCAATTGGGCGACCGTTAAGTCCGAACCCTGCTCTTTTCAATACTGTATGGTTTTCTTAACCCTAAACCTAAACTTAACCCATTTTCTTTCTGGGGGAGGCCCACCCATACCCCTGTTGACTGTGGTTGCATTACATTCCATAGTACCATACCAAAAATTTCTTTCTGGCAGAACACTGATAAGGGATTTTTCATATGCACCATCCCAGACAGGATAGCACATACCATGGCCTTTGATATACAAGTCGTCGTGGATTGGCTAGAACGAGAAACAGTCCAATGGAGCTACCAACAGGGATCGATCCTAGACCAACCGCATACCAAGCGAGTGCTTTACCAGTGGCCTATGTCCAGCCCTTTCTAATTGTGACAGATGCTATCTGCATAATGAAAATTCTGTCACAACATACACAAGACATTACAGGTTGGCTACACAATAATTACCAATACTGTACCATACTGACACAATTCTATTGTCATTAACAGTACAGTAATGTTTCTGTAACATATGTCACATGGTGGGGTGGGGTGGGGTGGACTTCTTTGCAAATAACTCTAAGGGTATGTGGGTTAGGGAGGGAAGACTTCTTTGCAAATAACTAATGTCCAAACCACATTGTTAACAACTATAATAAATTACTCTCCTATCTTTAATTATCTTAAGATTTCCACAACATTTTTGTCCAGACAGAAATTGTGAAAAAAACACCTATTGCAATGACACAGATTCCACATACATGTATAAGATGGTAACCATGACATTCGTATGGAGTTCGGTCAAATCTTCCGTTGACAAAAAGCATGCAGGCTGTTATTTTAAAAATTTTATAGAATACTTTCCAAGAGAGGTGGAAGGATGTGACATAATCTAACAACGTCATGACATGTATTATGGTATAGGCAATCACCATGGTGTCATATTAATTATGTCACATACTTCGGAGGCTTATAGGTTGGACTATACCAATTCAAATCCCATAGGCGACCATGTTAACGTTTGTGTTTAAAAACACTATATGCAATATATCAACCAAACTATGACCCATAAATATCAGTACTACAACCCCTACCTCAAAGTATTAACTGCAGAAAATGGTACCTTTCATGGCTCATTTTCGGTATAACCAGATGTTTTTACAACACCCCTAGTTTCGCACAAAATTTTAGTACTTTTTTTTTACATGTACCCCATACATGTTCCAAGCACAAGGCTACTTGACACAGTGGTACTAGATTAATTAAAATTGTATAAATTTTTAGCCCAGATGAAACTAATTTTTTTTACAACCAACACACTCACATTTATAACCAATCACAGGACTTGTGGTGTTAACTTCTCTATCAAAAGTTCGGTTCCCCTCGAACTTCGACCCAGCCGGAAATTAATTGGTATAGTGCTACCTATACCCCTCTTGAAGAGTATTCCATAAAAAAACAAAATGGCAGACAGCGAAAAATTACATGCTTGCAGTTGTCCTAGGAGATCTCAGGAAAGTTGATATACAATTTAGGTGATATGGTTACATTCTAGTATTCTAGTATGTGGAATCTGTGTCAGTTAATTGTTTTTTTTAATGATTTGTGTCTGGACAAAATATGGGGGAAATCTAGCAGTAATTAAAGGTAGGAATGTAATTTATCATAGTTTTTAACAATGTGCATGGTTTGAACGTTTAAGGGTGTGTATGTTGGAGGGGAGGTGGGGGGGGGGGGGGGAGGGAGGAAGAGACATTGAAAATTATATTAAATGTTATTAATATGATATTACAGCTAATTTTACATTCTACAGACAACTGAAACATATATTGAAAAAAACCCCAAAAAAACCCACATGATAAAAAGTTATTCAAAACAAAAGAATATGACACAAACAGAATGGCTGACCGACTTTCCTTGGCTGAAACAAGAGTCTCAAGAAATGACTTGCAAATTTCCACAACTGGCCAGACCACACTTATCATTCATAGATACCAGTGCATAAAAATTATTATGTTTTGTTTTGTTTAACAACACCACTAGAGCACATTGATTTATTAATCATCGGTTATTATGGGATGTCAAACATTTGGTAATTTTGACATATAGTCTTAGAGAGGAAACCCCTATATTTTTCTATTAGTAGCACAGAATATTTTATATACAGTATCCCACACAGGATAGCACATACCAAGGTCTTTGATATACCAGTCATGGTGCTGGCCGGAAAGAGATTAAAAAAAACCCCTATAACACACTATAATGCAAAACGGTAAGGGATCATCCATAAATGTCAATGTTTCCAACCAAACTGAACAATATTTGGATTGGGTTTCATATGCCAGTTGGAATTAAACATCATAATAATTTATACTAATTAATACCTATTCCAGACTCATGTTTTAAGACAGCATAACCAATTATTCTTTATAAAATTACTAATTATTTTTTAATAGTATTCGGCAGAAGAGGTGAACATATTGAAGAAGGAAACACTTTGCATTTAGGCATCCATGCACACACACAAAAACATTGTATGATATTCTGGGTTTATTGCCAAAAGTAATATTTATACAGATCCATACATGACACTGTGCATCTCCTAGGCAAGCGCTGAGTTAGAAATATTTATGTAAAGACAGAACATGTTACTGTTTATGCCAAGAGCTAAGTGGAGCAAATGCAATAACAAACATTTAGGTCTATGCTTAACATAGTTTCAGCTACCAGTAATTTAGTACCAACCTCACAACAAGTCAATATACACATGTATGTATATGTCAACACAAAGAAATCAAAATTCAACAGGAATGGATCTATCAATACTGGGAAAATATTGAACAGCAATAGTTGCATGTTGAGTATATATCACAACAGTGTTTCTGCCAGAAAGAAATTTTTGGGTATGGCACTATGGAATTGAATGCAAACACAGTCAACGGGTATGGGGGACCTCCCCCAGAAACAAAATGGGTTAAATTTAGTGTTTGGGTTAAGAAAATCATACAAAGAGTAATTGATTTTGTCAAAAAGTTAACTTAAAAAAAAATGTGGGTATGGTGCCATACCCGTTTTACCCTCTGGCAGAAACCCTCGCCTAGAAAAGAAGGGGGTGAGGGGTAGAGGAGTATACTCAGGGCGTGAATTTGAATGTGAGGGGCCCGCTGTCACTGTGATATCCCTGGTAATGGAAATTGTAGGGTCCGAAGTACAGTGTCTGTTAAGGGGGTTTGGTGGACATGCTTCCCAAGTAAATTTTGAATTTCAGGGGTTTACATACGGTAAATGTTTCCTACTTTCTGAGAGCAAATTGGTAATTAATTTATTTTACCTTAGGGTTATTTTATTTTCTCCAGTATGTGGAAATGTTCTCTCTTCCCCCCCCCCCCCCCCCCCGTGGAATGGGGTGGGGAGAGAACATTTCCACATACTGGAGAAAATAAAATAACCCTAAGGTAAAATAAATTAATTACCAATTTGCCGAAAATTAACATCAAGACATTGTGCCTCTTTCCAAGCTGACAAATATGAGATCTGCCCCTGTTAGCCGACTAGTTTAAATAATAAGTATCAACATATTTTTAGGGTATAGATGCAGCCTTAGTCTTAACCCAGACCAGTGGTATATTGTGTTATAATATATATATATATATATATATATATATATATATATATATATATCACACTGTACACACTACTGCCACCTAGTCGACTAAGATTTTGATAAACTTAATCAGTTTCAGCAAACCCAATAATACATTATACCCAGTTTCAAATTTGACAGGATGTCCAAGAATGCCCATACAATGTACATGTTCATACAAAAAACATCAGAATCCATAATTCATTTGTTTTGCTGAAGATCTCTACTATAACAACATCCGACTAAAAGACCCTTCATTTGAACAGATAAATTGCTGTGGTAAGAATTGAAATAAAAGCTATGTCAGTGTTGTGAATGGTAATGTACAAATAACAATACTTTTACGTGTGATGATTTTTAGTAACAATCATCCCTTTACTTTTAGGGGTAGGATCTCTCCTGATGCACGGTCGGTCCAGGATCGATCCCCGTCAATGGGCCCATACCTCGTTCTGGCCAGTGCACCTTGACTGGTATATCAAAGCCAGTGACATGTGCTATCCTGTCACTTTCCTACCTCAAAGTCCATTCCTTGACATGGTGAGCTAGCTTTTATGGCTCAGTGACCCAGAGAGCTATACCAGCGTGAGCTTCAGCTCCTGGAAGGGTCACCCAAGCTGGACTGGTCAAAAGGTAGAAGCTAGACTAATATAGATCACTACCGAAGACGGATGAGCTGGGCCAAACTACTCGTACTTACAACAGGGCTTCTAGAGCCCGATGCCCGTAGCTAGTGTTTTTTACGGTTGGGCTACCGATTTATCAGTTTCGCCATGCCCGACGGCTAGTGGATTTATTAACAAAAAAATAATAATTAAAAAATAAAATAAAAAATAATAATAATAAATTGAAAAAAAAAAGTTTTAAAATAATAATAAATAAATAAAATCATTAAGGATTGAAACTAATTCTCACCCCATTGCCTGAGCCGAGTAGAAATCACTGGGAACTAGAAACATGATTTAAATGATGCTAGTATCCCCAGAAAAGGCGGTATGTTCCAATGTTATTTTAACTTCTTTGTGTGATTATTAACGTAATCTGTAATCCATGGTTGGAATAGAAAGGCATATGGTTTGCCTTCTCCAAATGTTGCATGACTGTCAGTCATATTTCCAACCAATAAAGTGGGAGGGGGCCAATGATTTCTCATGGGGATTATTGAATTTTAAACCCATGCTAAATTAATACCTCTTTTTTTTTGACAAATTAATTACTGGTCATAGAATAAATCTCCTTTTTAATATAGGGATGAAGGCAACTGGTTAAACAATTAAGATAAAGTAATTACACATGCATATCTGCCTTTAGTCTGAGTACTACACATGTACATATCCTGCCAAGGCGTAACTCTGGCAGTCATCAAATTCTCCACTTGCAGTGTTTCTTGCCAGAGGGTAAAACGGGTATGGTGCCATACTCAAAATTAATTATTTTTTTAAGTTAACTTTTTCACAAAATTAATTATTTTGATTATTACTGTACAATGTTCTTAACCCTAAATGTAACCCATTTTCCTTTTGGGGGAGATTCCCCATACCACCTGTTGACTGTGGTTGCATTCAATTCCATAGCACCATACCCAAAAATTTCTTTCTGGCAGAAACACCGACTTGCCAATTTTAAAAACAACTAGTGACCGTTATTTTTTATTGGCAAAATAACTTCAAGTAATGGGTCTGATATTTTGTTGGAAAATAAATAAGTTTAACAGATAATTAAAAAAAAAAAAAAAAAATGATTTGCTTACCAGAACTAGACCGTATGTAGGCCAATAGTCCCCCTATGGTGGTTCGTATAGTAGCTCAAACCGTACCCCCTCTTAATGGCATTTTGAGTTCTCCCTGAATTTTCATGAATTACAAGAATGGTCCTGATGGCCTCTAAAGCATGGTAAAACACTTAAATGTGGCAAATTCCCATGCCTGATTACTTCTAAAACAACTAGCACCATGTACTTGAGAATCTATGTTCATGCACCGAGATGGACTTACTTGACAATAATGGTCCTGGTTGCCCTTAAAGCGTGGTAAACTGCTTAAACACGACAAATTCACATGCCTGATTACTTCTAAAAAATACCCACTGGCACCATGTACTTGAGAATCTATATTCATGTACCCAGATGGACTTACTTGACAAACTGATTGACGTGCTGCATGGATGCCTCATAGTTTTTGCCTCCAACCTCCTGACAGTGCACAGCAACCAGGCCTGGCTGCAGGTGATCAATAGACTAGGGAAAAACAAAACCAACAACATCCATATAATGGTGAAACATGTACTTTGTAATCCAAATTGTAGCTTCAACATATTCCAGGGCTCGAACTTAAGAATTTGTCTCCCACGGCAATTTATTGATGGCACTTTTGTCCCCGACCTATTACACTTTATTTATTATCGGCGGCAATGCCGCCGGTGCTGTCATTAAGTTCGAGCTCTGTATTCTACATGCTGTAAGTAGCATATGGTGCATGTTGCTTAGCTTCACACAAGTTACATGTACATGCAGATCCAAAATATATCAATTTACTTGCAAATAAATTTATATTTTTGTTTTTTTGTTAAAACTTTATAGTAAAAGCGTCTCAGCTTTTTGTCAAGTACATACATGCATAAAAAGTATACACGTAAGTCATCACCATACAAACGGCTCCAATTATCTTTAACATATATATGTCATTTTAGTCATCAAAAAGGATCATAAACATGTTATGTACAATGGCACCAAATTTAAGGCAATCTCTTTAATGGAAATATTATAATTTTTAAAAAATTAAAACATTTGTAACGTTAATATTTAAACCATATTCTATAATACCTGTTGACGAGCACATTATTCATTATTTTTGATAACCCATGCTATTAACACATATAACAATTTAAAGACATACATACGACTGGCTGCTCCTAGGTGATGACCAGGCCTGGTGCTTATAAAACTTTTAGAGTCTAGACTCGAGACCTGGACTTCTAGACTTTTTATAAAATCCACTAGCCATGGGATCAGTGATTAATTGGGTTTTTTTACTAGCCACAATAAACAATTCACTAGCCCTACTTTACTTTACGTTAATACAATTTTGCTAAATAATAGTAATATAATCAGATATGTCACCTAAAGAGGGAGATAGAGCTTAAAAATACTAACATTTGGGGGTTGGGTTGGGGAAGAATATTCATAGTTACAAAATAGACAACATTTGACCAAACAAATTTCACTAGCAGTTTGGTATGGCAATAGTAGTAATTTACTAGCCAAACATTGAATATCACTAGCCACTGGAGTGGGGCTACCATAATCTAGAAGCCCTGGAGACTCTAACAGAGTCTGAAACACTAATGTTATGACAACGCCATACAAATTGTATGCGGGTGACATCAGTAGAGATCGAGTCTGGACTCTAAAAATTTCATAAGCAGAGGCCCAGGTTGCTATTGCCATATATACCACCCAATGAAAAAAACCCAGTCGAAATTGATTACTCTGTGACATACAAGTTCACCTGAAACTGATTACACTGTAACGCATAAGTCAACTACATGTGCTAGGGCCATAAATAAGTTTTAGTTAGAAAAGACATTTAAATTTATTTAGAAGATGTGTAAGAAATAAAATACTACATTTGTGTCCGTTAGATACCATTTATCTTAAAACTCATTGTTTAAAAACACATCCTACTCACTTTTTGCTTGTTAGATATGTTTTAAAAAACAACTCGTAAAATAAATGGTATCTATCATCACTTCATGTAGTATTCTCTATACACAAACAATGTTGTTTTGTTCAAGTACGTGTACTAAATCATTGCAAAATTAGAGTATATAATTTTATAATTACCTGTAAAAATGCTTTTAGCCATGGCTTGAACATAACCTCCGGCTGCAAAAATAAAATACAGTGATGTTATTATTAATTTAAGTAAACAAAAACGGGAGCAACTTACTACCTGTATATATATTGAACAACAAAAGAAATGCAAACATGTTTAATAAGATACACTGTACAAATTTTAATAATACAATTAATTTGGAGAGGCCTTAATATAGGCACTTGCCTGTTGGCCAATCCCAGAGTTGATCTGCAAATAAATATTGTTTAAACCAATTAATTTGGAAAATAGACCATTAAAAAAGGCCTAAAATATTCAGTTTAATACACACAAAGACTAATGGGATTCAAACTGAATTTAATTAAAATAAATTATATTTTGTGCGCGTTTCTTTTGTTGTTCACTATATATTGCAATACAGTGAATACAGATACTCATAACAATGAATGAATGAAGGAAATGTTTTATTTAACAACGCACTCAACACATTTTATTTACGGTTATATGGTGTCGGACATATGGTTAAGGACCACACAGATCTATATTGAAAA
The DNA here is from genome assembly GCF_016097555.1 of Gigantopelta aegis. NCBI lineage: Eukaryota > Metazoa > Mollusca > Gastropoda > Neomphalida > Peltospiridae > Gigantopelta > Gigantopelta aegis. The sequence goes on from NC_054708.1 coordinate 29,942,007, forward strand.
AGGAAACCCGCTGTCACCACTTCATAACAATGACTACATTTGTTCAATGGTCATTTTGTCATATTACTTTTATTAGGGGAGATTCTGAATCACATAATATATATACATTGAGGTACATGTATATACAGAAGGAAATGTTTTATTTAACGACGCACTCAACACATTTTATTTACAGTTATATGACGTCAGATTGAGGTATATATAGAAACCAGAAATGTGTTTTACACTACATTTATGGGCTATATACATACATGTAGATGTTACAAACTGCTCCAAATCAAGCACTGAAATTAATACATAAAATTTGAAAGTCGAGAATGGATGTTCAGGTTACCACATGTTAAGAAAATCGAGAACAATACTTCTTTCTCCAATTTTGTTTTTATTTACTGTAAACAAAAACCCCTGCACATCTTAACTAAATCAAATAAACATGATGTATACTTATCAGTACAATGAGAACAGTGATATAATGAATAACAAAGTATCAGTGTTCTGCTGTGGGGATTTAATAGTCATAGGAATTTGGCAAACTTGATAAATGTGTAGTGCTTAGATTAACAACTCTGTATTTTGTGGTAACCTGTACATGGGTTACCAGACACTACAGTATATATGCTTATTTGGATGCCTGCTAATGTGTAAAATCTCATTAATAGGTTGTAACCGGCCTAGGTGGTGTTGTGGTTAACCCATTGGACATAAGGCTGGTTGGTACAGGGTTCGCAAAAAATTGGCTAATTTGGCAATGGACAGGGTGTACTTTAGTTGCTGCTTTACTTGGTGAGCAAATGTGGTTCTATAAACTCTTGTACATGCATGAAAGAAATTATTTTAATTTTATTTACAAAACAGTTTATAAATACACCTTTATCGTTTACAAAAATGTTTGGCAATAAAATCATACCCAATTATTACTGTATAAGTTATATACAAATTACAATGAACATCTAACTTAACACGCATTTAAAAAAATTAAATTGTTCTTCAAGGAAGGAAGGAAATGGTTTATTTAAAGACGCACTCAACACATTTTATTTACGGTTATATGGCATCAGACATATGGTTAAAGACCACACACATATTGAGGGAGGAAACCTGCTGTCGCCACTTCATGGGCTGTACCAGTTGTGGTGCACTGGCTGGAGCAAGAAATAGTTCAATGGGCCCACTGATAGGGATCGATCCAAAACCGAACGTGCATCAAGCGAGCGCTTTACCACTGGGCTACGTCTCACCCCACCCCCCCTCCCGGTTCTTCATGGCTACATGTACATATATAGCTCTGATGAGCACAATTTTGTTTAACTTAAGATATACAGTCTTTTACAAAATAATTTCTACAAATTAAAACAACATTTCCCCCTTTTTTTCTTTCTTTTTTTAGCAACTGACGAATCTAACCATGTTAATACTGAAAAAAGACTTGTTTTCTGGAAGTTAATAAAAACGGTTTGATTCTTGTATTAAATGTTAATTGGTCTTCTATTTTTTATGTAATCTGTGATGTTTTAAAGCATGTCAAAGATGCTGACAGTCAGTTATTTTATTCAGTGCCTCTCACCACATTCCAGTCAGTGTTTCTGCCAGAAAGAAATTTTTGTGTATGGCACTATGGAATTAATGTAACCAAAGTCAACAGGGGGTTAAGTGTAGGGTTAGGGTTAAGAAAATCATTCAGTAATGAGTAATTAATACACACACACACACACATATATAAATACATGTATAATTATATAAAAACAATGCTGCTCCCACAAAGTGTGTGATGGGGGGGGGGGAGGGGGGGCACATGCCCCCACGTCCTATGCCAGTGATTAATCAAGTGTTATGAGTGGGTCAAGTTCAGTCTTGATTTCTTTGCTTGATTGAACCTCATTTTTAGCACTTGTCTGTGAATGTGACCATATTCAGCAAGTTTATCTAAAAAAAAAAAAAAACCCACAAAGTATAAGCCTGTAAGCACCGGGATGGACCGGCCTCAGTAGTGTCGTGGTTAAACCATCGGACATAAGGCTGAGAGGTACTGGATTCACAGCAACCGGTACCGGTTTCCACCCACAGTGAGTTTTAATGACTCAATGGGTAAGTGTAAGACTATTACACCTTTTTCTCTCTCAGGCCGAAAAAAAAATAATTACTTGTTCAGTGTTCTCGCTGCTCCATTTAAGCGGGGCGCCCCGCCCCGCTATTCCATTTTGCCGCCCTCCTTTCACGTTCCCCGCCCTCCTTTATTTTTGAGTGCCCCTCTTTATGTCCCAGCACCTATCTCCGCTATTTCCAAATGCACTTTTTTCCACACAAAAAACAAGGATCAGTCTGCACACTGGACATCAAAGGAAACAAGCCGCGTTGTGTACGAAAAAGCAATTGACAAAACATTTACGACAGTTACCGGAAAGCAATTTAACAGTATTTTTAACAGCCTCTATTTTGTCCAATATCTGTTTGATAGACACAATAAAAGTTATATTTTATGTAAGCAATGAAAACATTTAATTTTTTACGGATTCAGCAATCTCCGACTGAAAAAAACAACCTCTTATTTGGCGCCAAATTTGTCACGTGATCAGAACGGTCATTCTGTCTTCTGTTTCCACTAACTATCGTTTGATATTTTGTCCTCAGTTGTAAATATAATTGGTTGAAACTGATGATTTTTACTTTCTGTTATTCTGTTTATTCAGCAATTCTTTATAAAATATTGTAAACTTTTCATTTTGAGGGGATATGAACGCTTATAAAAACAACGGAAGTGGTAGTGTTTATCATTAAAATCATTTATCTTGAGTGCCAAATAATATATACACCGCCTTTACAAAAACGAAACTGCTTTTTATCAGCTGGCGATAATATTTTATCACAGCGATCGATTCATTCGACAAAGATGGAAATAACAAAAATGTATCTGACATTAGGGGATCACTTTACAAACATCTTTATTGTTTTTCGTATATCTTGAAATCTTTATTAAAAATAATATTAAAATGTTGATCGGTCCAGCAAAACCGGAACTGCCCGTAAATGTCAGACCGATATCATCTTCGGTTCAATTAAAAGACGAGTATGCCTTTTCAAAGTCTACCAACACACAACAATATGATAACCAAACTACTCCCCGCCCCCCCCCTTTTTTTTTTCGTTTGCTTTTCGTTTATTGGTGGGTGGGTTTTTTTGAAGGGTGTGGTGCCGACCGCCCGCCCTCCTTTAATTTTCACCCAGCGAGAACACTGTTGTTTCCTATTACATGCTGGAAAAATATAGGGTAGGTAGGTAGGAAAAACATTTTATTTTTGAAAATAATTTTATTTATGGATATTAAATAAACCGGTACCCAAAATAACCTCTGCATGTATAGAAATGCATTATGCAAACCAACAATACCATTCATCACAGTGTTTACCCTAGAAATGAAGTAAGGCATGGTAAAGTGACGTTTTGGGGGCATATTTTATGTGCAGTTTTAAATATAAGGGCTTTTTTTCCCATTATACAATTTTCAAAAGGACATAAACCGTGTGGCCATTTTATTTTCTATATCTATTTCATAACTTAATTAAAAAAAGGAAATATGTAGTACTATCCACATAGGTGTGTTTAAAGGCTTCTTTTTACATGGGCAACTTATAAATTTATAAAAGGCAAGGCATTTTGATTTTGAGGGCAACATGGTGCTAACCTATCTGTGGGAGAGTACATACAAAAGACCCCTTGTTGTTTAATAATAGGCAGAAGGTTTACTCTCATACTAACACTTAACTTCTGTACTGATCCAGGACAGACTTGGTTGAACTTTAATTGGATAGAAACCAGTAAATAAGTTATAACAATTTCTTTTAATGAAAACTGAAAAGAAGGGTTCTATATTTATCTGTCCAACAATAACATTTAAAAAAAAAAAATGAATATTATCTTTCCTAGTGTATCTAAGAAATGGTAGACTTACCAAATTTATAATTTGCAATGTTAGTTTTATTCTGTATGCATCCAGTATTAAAGTACACACTTGGTTTAAAGCAATCAATTGGTCCAATGAATAGAAATGCAGTACAAATGTTCAGGATTCTCAAACGAATGTTGAAAAGTAAAGTGTGTTTTATTTAACGACGCCACTAAAGCACATTGATTTTTATCTTTAATATCATCGGCTATTGGACGTCAAACACATGGTCATTCTGACACTGTTTTTAGCGGAAACCTGCGAAGTTCCCAGTGACCACTTACAAAAAATAACGAAAATGCATCGATATCTTACTGACATATTTAATCATTTGATTTGGCAGTAAACTCCATCAGTATCGGTAAACATTCCCTCCCCTAGTTTATCAGAAGGTCACTAAATTTCTACAAGGCCAGTTTTTCGCTGGAGTAAATCATTAAATATAGTTATTATTATTATTATTATTAATCGGAACACCTCAATACGCTAGATGTAGAGCAAATCGGAAAAGATCGCATATATTCGTGAAAACAATTTTCCGACTCTTCGCCCGATATAACCGGCCTCGGTGGCGTCATGGTTAGGCCATCGGTCTACAGGCTGGTAGGTACTGGGTTCAGGTCCCAGTCGAGACATGGGATTTTTAATCCAGATACCGACTCCAAACCCTGAGTGAGTGCTCCGTAAGGCTCAGTGGGTAGGTGTAAACCACTTGCACCGACCAGTGGTCCATAACTGGTTCAACAAAGGCCATGGTTTGTGCTATCCTGTCTGTGGGAAGACAAATAAAATACCCCTTGCTGCCTGTTGTAAAAGAGTAGCCTATGTGGCGACAACGGGTTTCCTCTAAAAAACAGTGTCAGAATGACCATATGTTTGATGTCCAGTAGCCGATGATAAGATAAAAAATCAATGTGCTCTAGTGGCATCTTTAAATAAAACAAACTTTACTTTTACTTCGCCCGATATCTCACGAAAGTTACTGAACTTCAATTTGAAGGGAAGTAACTCCATCAATCAATTGTTAGAAGAAAACATTTCGTGGCTAACGGGTCGCCAATAAAACTAAATTTGCGACAGTAAAACCACCGATATATGTCCGCAAATCGGAAAACAAAGTAGGGTTATCCCCTAAATGACACCAAATTAGTGCTTGTGATAATTTTGGAATGTTTTCGTGGAAATTGTTGTTATATTAAAAAAACATTTTTGGATATATACAAAAAAAGTTTAAGGGTCGGCAGGCTCAAATTAGGGTCGGTCAGGTAAACGGAAACAAACAATATTTTATGATACACCTCACTAACTACTAACCCACTGTCCTGGACAGACAGACCAGGTAGCTGAGGAGAGCATGCTTGAACCATAACTGGATATACCATAAGCATGAAAATGAGTTGATATGAAAAATTTATGAAACACTAGCTGGGTGGCAGGGGCTGTCCCACATGTACCAGAGAACCAATCAACTGAATTATTATCAAAACTTTGTTTTTGGTTGTTTTACAAACATCACACTTTGGACATTCTGAAATTACAGTATACTGTAAAGAATGCGTGAAATTTCAGTCACCAGGCAGGCGACACATGATACGGTTTTGACTTGTCCGGCAATGTTCTCACTCACCTGGGGTGACCGTAAAATGCACACCCCGAAATGACAGATTTGTTTGTACATTGCTAATCATTACTCATTTTTAATTTGAAGATTTAATTTAGGACAATGATCAGTTGTATGGCCATGATGGGTTACACAAAATCGATTACATGAATTTGTTTTTACATACCTATAAATGGTTAACCAATTATGCCAATTTAGAGTTCTCAAAGGCATGAAATGGTCAACTTTCAATTGGTTAGAATTACAGGCCATAGGATTTCAAATTTTATAGGAAACATTTTCGGTTCCGTGCCTTGTGATCATGGGAACCCATCGGAAACTGTTTTTTAAATTTTAAATTAACCACTTTTGAATAATTTTCAAAGAAATATACTCTACATACATGTATATCTGAAAACTTGCTACTTATGACAAAAATAATCCCAATGTGAGCCGTTATCCGCTTGAGTGGCACACAACACCTGATCAAACTGGACTCAATTTCTGTGATGTCAAATCCAAAGAGTGCTATCACAATGGGAATCTTTGCCTACTCAGTGGTAGGGGAAGGACTTTTCTTTGGCACTATCACTAACTCTAACCACAACTCTATTCTATTTATTATAAGTATTTATAATGTTCTTTATACCTGACAGTGCCAAAGGAAAGTCCTACCTCCAAGGCAAAGGACCATCTGGATACCTCTCGGGCTACCCTTCACCTAGTTCATAAAAATAAACTTGAATGTAAATGCACAATGTGCATTTACATTCGAGTTTATTTTTATGAACTACCCTTCACCCACCTCATAAAAATATTTGCATTAATTATTGTAAAGAGACCTTAAAATTAACACATACTGTGAAAGAGTGAGGCATACAGTGAAACCCAAATGCGGACATAAACTGATATTGTGATAAAGTTGATTGGAAATTAAATTCGAACGAGGTGGCAACCTGAACCTGATAATGATGTAAACAAAGTACAATGATAAATACAGTATCCATAGAAAACGAGTACCAAATCGGTCTCGAAAAAGTGTCGAAATATATCTAATATATTTAACTGATCAATACAACATTTATTACTCTAACATTAATTAAACTTGTTCGTAAGAACGGATTCTGAATACAACACCGATTTGACAGCTATCATAGTATCTGCTTACCTCCTCGAAAATCGACCCAACATTTGCACTGACCAGCAGGATTTTGCAACATTCCCCATTCATTTTTCGCAGATATTATGTTGCAAATCTAAATATCAGACAGTTATTTACTATAATTTAGTCCGAGGGTACACGCGCATCGTATTTTCATGTTGCATTCAATGAATAAATCCTAATGGAGACATCCTACTCAGTATTTTTTCGTAACTTGCTAATGAAGTTTTTGACGTCACACCGGAGCGCCACCTCAAGGGAAAGTACTCTAAAGGAATTGCTGTAGTTATTAGGAATCAGACCACACTTATCATTCACGATACAATACAATAAAAATCTTTATTGAATTATTTTTAATGTATACATTGGTTAACATTGGTTAAAAGGAAATATTTCCATTAAAATATAATCATATATGAACTAGTTATAATAATAACAACAACAGAGAAGAATTTAATATGCATATCCATATATTATAAACATAAATTATACATGTAAGCGCACGCGCACACACATACACCACATTCGCACGCACGCACACACCACATACACACACCACATTCGCACGCACACACACGGGTATTCCCTGTTAATTATATAATAGTATATATTTCAGAAGGACAAACCAGTATCATAATGTAAATTTGTCACCCTGATTTCACTGGTGGTCTCTTGACCCCAACCCTCTCCGCCCGTTGGAAATGCCCATTTTATGACTTCGTTTTTAAATTCTACAATACACAGCACTAAATTGCCCTGGAAACGCGTCTCTGAGAATATTTATTTCAGAATTTTCCGGGAAGCATTCTCTCCCCCCCCCCCCCCCCCCCTTGCCGCCAGTAAATTCAAATTGCGTTTTTAAGAAGTTTGTGACCAACCTTTACAAAATCCTGGATTTAGGCCTAACAGCGTCCGTGCTTAGGGGGGCGTAGAGTGGTTTGGATCAGGACGGGGGTGGGGGTGGGGGTGGGGGTGGGGGGTAGAACCTAGTGGACCCTTTTGTCTGCATGCACTTTCCCTGGGTACCTAAATAAATAGGTTGTAAAAAAAAAATGGTTTAGCCTCAGCGGAATAGAGAGGTGGGGTCGGGGTGATCAGACATATGGTTAAGGACCACACAGATTTTAAAAGGTTACCCGCTGTCGCCACTACATGGGCTACTCTTCCGATTAGCAGCAAGGGATCTTTTATTTGTTCTTCCCACAGGCAGGATAGCACAAACCATGGCCTTTGTTGAACCAGTTATGGATCACTGGTCGATGCAAGTGGTTTACACCTACCCACTGAGCCTTGCGGATCACTCACTCAGGGTTTGGAGTCGGTATCTGGATTAAAAATCCCATGCCTCGACTGGGATCCGAACCCAGTACCTACCAGCCTGTAGACCGATGGCCTACCACGACACCACCGAGGCCGGTCATAAAACAAAGAGTCCAGTCTCCAATCGTTACTGATGTCACACACGTGCAATTTGTATGAACGCACTGCTTGCCATGACGTTAAAGTCAGTCTACACTTTAAACGTTTTATAAGCACACAACTGGTATATCCAGTTATGGGCCCACCGACGGGGATCGATTCCAACCCGACCGCGCATCAAGCGAGCGCTTTACCACTGGGCTACGTCCCGCCCCAAATATGGATAAAAACCCCAATAGACCTCTTTCACATTCCCATTGCGCATGTGCGCAAAGAGTACCGTCCCTTGCCGAATTGGACGGTATCGAGGCTATATACAAATTGGGGGGCATGATCGACAGTTGTCATGGTCGTCGTGAGTAGCTTCGTAGGAGTTGTGAATCTCTAGCGACCAACGTACATATTTCGTATAAGATGTTAAAATGGCTGCGAAAAACGGTCTACTAAAGTTTACATCGGAATGGTTTAAGACCAAAAGCAATGAAAGATTAACTTAGACGAAGTGTCTGGAGCTGCCTGTCAAGGGTATTTTAACAACGCAAAATTAAAAGATTCATACAATAAAATTAACTTTAGTGGAATGTGGGTTTTTTCACTTTTAACAATTAGAATTATAGTTAAATACTCACGCGGATTTCCAGTGATGTTTAATTCTCCACATGTATCAGTATTTAAAATTTCATAAAATATGCCTCCCCTTCCCCCTAAAAACCCCCAACAAAACCCCTAACTTACATAGACCTTTATCACAGCTCTATTTTCCCCTTATCGTTTCATTAAAAAAAGACAGTCGTACAATTACTAATCATTGTTACATGTCTATCCACAAATTATTTATTTATTTACTTATTTATTTATCTTATTTTATTTATTATTTTATTTTATTTTCACTGTCATTTATATCAGATACATACAACTTCACTTGAAATAATATCTGATATTTACGAAATTTTAAAACATAATTATTATATGAGCCGTCACTGGCGAAAACCTACAACTTAGCATTGCGTCAGAAACCGAGTAAACACGGCTCAAAGTTTGACATCACATGTAAACGTGGAAATAAAAGTTGACATGCTGTTTGCGTTGTTTGTTTTGAAGAATTTAGAAGATGACATTTTCTTCTTTACATGGAGATCAGTTTGAAGTAAAAATATATCTGTATGTACAATAGTGTTTGGCTACTATTTTGTATTTTGTACCTGAGAACATTGGTCGAGATCGTTAGCGATACCATCAGCTCTTTGATACACATTTACAAGCATAGGGCGAAGTCCTATATATCGATATGGTATGCAAGTATCACACATTTTTATAACGTACATGATTATACATAACAAAGTGCAGCAACTTTTCCATAGTGGTAAACCCATGCAACCCGATACGATCCTATTTTGATGTTGGGTCTAACTTATGTATATAACTTCAGACCCGTAGCCAGCATGATTAGCGGGGGGGGGGGGGGGGGGGGGGGTGGAATCGAAATTTCATGTAAACGGAACTCATCAAACGCGAGCGCCAAAGGCGCGAAGCCGTAGACGGGGGGGGGGGGGGGGGGGGGGGGGGTGTTTCCCCATGCCAAACAATGAGATGACGCCGGGGCGTACCGTGATCTGGACCTGGGTGTCGTCCGAACCCCCTAGCCTACGCCCCTGTACACGAACGTTTGTTGCGAAATATACGTTAACAAGTTGCATTAAGTTATGGTATCATACTATGCCTGTAAAATGGCCTGGTCACAGAGCCACGACAAGAAACCGTTTGTTTTCAGTCGTACCAATGTATTAATAATAAATGATACATGGCATACTTCTCACATCCCATAAACAAGATAGCATACACGACGTCCTTTGACGGATCTTTTTTGGGACGGGAAATAATCAAACGGGCCCACTCAGATGGATCGAACTTTCAGCAAATGGAACCTCAGACAGACGTTCTTGTTACGTTATCCCGGTCATTTAGGGACAAGGACTTTTATATATAAAATCCGATTTTGTTTTTCATTTGAGAGAAACTCTCAATCCCCCCTGGCTAAGGGCCTGACATGGTACTTAATATGTTTGCTTCAAACATTCAAACGAAGTACTTTATGACTGCGCATAATAAACCTTCATGAGTTTATAATAAGGAGACCATCCTGAGTTTGTAGCTATATTATCAAGCTGTCGGCTAGTCTAATCTTTTATAAATAAAACTTCGAATTTAAATAGCTGTATATGCAATACAGTTACATTTCTGACCATTCTCAGGTCGGTAGCAACTAAGAAGTCGGAGGTGTGTGTGTGTGTGTGTGTGTGTGTGTGTGTGTGTGTGTGTGACTATAGCCCCACTTTTTTAAACCCGGTTTAAAATATGGCTTTTGCCCCCCCCCCCACCAACTAGACTGTGTCCCTCCACTACATATTGTGCCCCTCCTCCCCCCCAACTCCAGATATCGTTCCTATGGGCCTGATTCTAATAATTTTATATACCATAGCTCAACTTTCATATGTATCATTTAATTTTATTCCAAATACCGAACAAAATTTTAAATAACTTGTTGAAAAGAAATCCCGACAAGAATCCTGAATGTATTTATCTGTATAATGCTTTATAAATATTTAAATTATGTTAACTACAATAAATATCTGCATACATACACGCGCGCACACATTAATATTATTTCAGCCCATATCAGATATTTATTGCCTACGGTTTGTCGGGCGTTAACAACAAAATATTTTTTATTTCGTGATAAGCAATAATTCACAAATGTCTCCAATAAGTCTTGTTGGATGTCAACAGAATGTTCGGGTTCCCTACTGATAGAATAATTAATCATGGAGATATTCACATTCCTATTGCGTGGCCTCCCATTGTCTATGCCCCCCAACTTGTCCACAGGTCTATTTTTGCGAGATCTCGCGTGAGTTCACGGTTTGCGTCCTCGAGTTTCCCCGCAACGGGCACATGCGCAGTGGAATGTGAAAGAGGTCTATTAGCAATTTCCTGTTGAATGTATTACAAAACAAGTAAAACTCTTTATATTTAATCCATTGCATCTATTGAGTCTGGATTATTTGAGTCAGTCATCGCACAGGTTCTTAGTGTGAACGGGACGTAGCTTAGTGATAAATCGCTCGCGTATAGCGCGGTCGGTCTAAGATCGATTCCCCTCGGTGGCACATTGGGCTATTACTTGTTCCAGCCAGTGCACCACATCTGGTATATCAAAGGCCATGGTATGTGCTATCTTGTCTGTGGGGTGATGCATATAAACGATCCCTAGCTACTAATGGAAAAACGTAGCGGGTTTCCTCTCTAAAAGAATATGTGTCAAATAGCCGATGATTAATTAATCAACGTGCTCTAGTGGTGTCGTTAAACACAAACTTTTTCCAAGCAGAGTTGGAGTTTTGTCCACATAAATGAAATATGACTGACGTTGGGGTTATGTTCTGGATTCCTAAAAATCCCCACTTCCCACTCCCTACTCCGGCGGACTATCAGGCGGTGCGGGCTGTGACCGTCTCTGTTCACAATCATAATATATATAAGCACGTGTATGCGGGCGATATGAAATGCATGTTTCGGACAGACTGTATAACAGAACAAAATCAAGTATTCACCGGCCTCGGTGGCGTCGTGGTTAGGCCATCGGTCTACAGGCTGGTAGGTACTGGATTCGGATCCCAGTCGAGGCATGGGATTTTTAATCCAGATACCGACTCCAAACCCTGAGTGAGTACTCCGCAAGGCTCAATAGGTAGGTGTAAACCACTTGCACCGACCAGTGATCCATAACTGGTTCAACAAAGGCCAAAAGGTTTGTGCTATCCTGCCTGTGGGAAGCGCAAATAAAAGATCCCTTGCTGCCTGTCGTAAAAGAGTAGCCTATGTGGCGACAGCGGGTTTCCTCTAAAAAAACAATGTCAGAATGACCATATGTTTGACGTCCAATAGCCGATGATAAAATAAAAAATCAGTGTGCTCAAGTGGTGTCGTTAAATAAAACAAACTTTACTTTACTTTCATTCCAACTTAGCGTCGGTGGGCCCATTTGGCTATTTCTCGTTCCAGCCAGTGCACCACGACTGGCATACCAAAGGCCGTGATATGTACTACCCTGTCTGTGGGATCATGCATATAAAAGATCCATTGCTGCTAATCGAAAAGAGTAGCCCATGAAGTGGCGACACCGGGTTTCCTCCCTTAATATCTGTGTGGTCCATAACCATGTGGTCCGACGTCATATAACCGTAAATAAAGTGTGTTGAGTGCGTCGTTAAATAAAACATTTCCTTCCTTCCATTTAAGGTTCAATCACCTCACCTATCTGGGCTGTCTGTCCACCGGTTAGTGATTAGTGATTAGTTGTTAGTGGCTAGTGAGAGAGAAGTCGGTGTATTGGCCTTACACCTACCCATTGAGTCAGTAAACTTGCTTTGGGTGGGAGCCGGTACCGGAGTGCGAACCCAGTACCTATTAGCCTTATGCCCAAAGGCTTAACCACGACACCACTGAGGCCGGCCAGCCGGTCGATAATATTTATTTAAAAACACCTGTATTTGAACGATATTTTAGGGGGAAATTACAATTAAACCCCCCAACTCATTAGCAATCAGCTTACAAGATTCGTGGTGGTCATGTGATTGATTGTTCTTTTGTGCAGTGAATCCTCGGAATATCCACCGGAGCAGGCTATCTGACAATCTACCTGCTCCCCTTCCCAATCTAAAAATAACTAATTGCGGGCTATCCGGTGTAGAAGAAAAAGAAAGAAATATTTTATTTAACGACGCACTCAACACATTTTATTTACGGTTATATGGCGTCAGACATATGGTTAAGAACCACACAGATACTGAAGGAGGAAACCCGCTGTCGCCACTTCATGGGCTACTCGTTTCGATTGGCAGCAAGGGATATTTTATATGCACCATCCCATAGACAGGATAGCACATACCACGGCTTTTGATGTACCAGTCGTGATGCACTGGCTGGAGCGAGAAATAGCCCAATGGGCCCATTGACGGAGATCGATCCCAAACCGACCGCGCATCAAGCGAGCGCTTTACAACTGGGCTACGTCTCGCCCCCCCCCCCCCCCCCCCCCCCCCCCCCCCCCCGGTGTAGAAAGAAAATATATTGTCCACATAAATATATCATAATACAAAGAAAATTACGGCAATTAACTATCAATATTTATTCTTTGTTTTCAAGAGTACTTCTACCTTTCAATGTTCGTGCTGCTGACCTCAGTTGATAATAACTCTATGTTTACTTATCTTATATTTAACAAATACATTTAATAACCCATATTATTATGTAAACATCAACAACGACAACAATAACCATTCTAGATGTTTTTCAATTCATAGCTTTTTACACATAATAGTAAACTGTTACTATAGCAAATAGTTTGTGTACATTTTTATATTATACTACACATTTGAGAAATAATTATATTTAATATTTTTATTGTATGCATCCTCCACAGTTACTATAATATATCTTATTATGTATACCACCTATGAACGTATTTCACACTGTATTGTAGGCAACACATACGTTTTTTTGTTGTTGTTTAAATCCCGCTGGCCCCTTTTGTTCGTTTCATTCCATCTTATTTCTCCCAGAGCTGGCAACTCCTTCTACCTTTCAAGTTTTTCACTGTACCTCCGCATCCCAATCCTTGTCTCTCCAGTGACGGCAAGTGTTTGTCTCTTGTGGCCATCTGTGCCACAAATCTACCATTTCCCATCAACTCCTAGCTTAGTCTGACCATTTGGAAGTGGTTACTTTTGGCACTAAGAGGCATCTGTAACCACCTAACTACTCCTCCACTACCGGCGATCGTGGCACCCGTGGAGGAACTTGAGGCACGTAAGTGATGGTGTGAACAGCTCAGAAGACAGGATCGGGGGAAAATGACAGAACAGGGATGAGACATATCATAAGCTTTTGAAGAACTGAACTATATAGCTTGTCTCAAACCTGTCAAATTAGCCATGTAGCCACATTCAAGAATCTGATTAAAATTAGTTCTACTGGTCTTGCCAGTACATCTAACAACCATGCGTGTACTCCCATGTCCAGGTGACATTTCATCTATAAATAACAATTTAAATATCGACCAATTACACTTCGCCTTTTATAACGTTATTCGGGAGCATACAAATGCTGAAAATATCGGTCGAGACTGTTTATGCAATAGGTGAACTTCTTGGTCTATTTCAACATTGAAAAAACTGGAGGGAAAATGCAGTAATAAACTCTGGATTGTATACTAGTATAAACAGATTTTATGGCCATACCATCACGGGTTTTTTTTTTCCGTCTTGAAACGAATTTTATATAAAATTTTATATTGAAATTAGTTTCCGGCATACTTCGTAATTCACCCGAATCATTTCGTATACCCTCGGCATAAACCCGAATGTTTTCAAATTATTTTTAAATCTCTGGCATGGTTTTGCAAGTAAGGTTTTGATTGGTCGAATGAAAGGTCAACTGGACATGAGCTTCAACGGGCTGCTGTTAGATCCACATGTAATAGAGGACCTAATTTTAATTAGATTGCCACATTATACTGTACTGATAAACGTTTTTTTTTTTTTTTTTTTTTTTTTTTGTTTACAGAATAATCATTGTAGAATTATTCTTTTTTTTACATGACTTCTCCAAAAACAGTTAAAGAAAGGGTGACTTGAAAAAAAATACGAATCAAGCCCCCCCCCCCCCACCCAAAAAATCCAAACAACCCCACCTTGCATTCTAGATCAATGAAGAATGTTTTTTAATGACTTCTCCAAAAACAATCAAAGAAAAGATGACTTGAAAAAACTGCGAATCAAGCCCCAAAAGCCACCTTCCACTCTAGACAGATAGTGAAATAGAATGCCATTGGGCTATTTCTCGTCCCAGCCACTGGACCACGACTGGCATATCAAAGGCCGTGGTATGTACTACCCTATCTGTGGAATGGTGCATATAAAAGATCCCTTGCTGGTATTCTAAAAAGAGTAGCCCATGAAGTGGCGACAGCGGGTTTCCTCTCTCAATATATGCGTGGTCCGTAACCATATGTCCGACGCCATATAAACGTAAATAAAATGTGTTGGAGTGCGTAGTTAAACAGAACATTTCCTTTCTTCCTTTTTTACAACTACATACACATGTGACTGGTGCGTTTTCAGTATTTTTATTTATTTATTTTTGCTTTTGTTTAAGAGTTTATTCCATGAAAAATAATTGCTCCATTTACATTGGCTTTATACTCAAGTGGCTTGAGTATAATTGGTAACATTTTTAATACACATTATTTTCTACAACCCTATATGCAATTACAATAAAGCAACTAAAAATGCATGGAGGATACACATTTTAGTCAAAAGTAAATAGTTTTACAGACAACAGGAAGGAGTTCAGTATACTGACAATCCGATTAAGGTGGCTTGATTAAGAGGACGAACGGTAGCGAACGTTTTGACTGGTTTCAGAGGCGGATCTAGGGTGGGGGCAGAGACCCGAGCCCCCTAAATTTTGCGACAGCTATAATTTTGTTATATATTAATTTTCATCCCCCTTCAAACCTCCCCCAAACTCCCCTTGGCATTCCGCCTCATGTCATTGGGGCCCCCACTAAATGGATTTTCTGGATCCGCCACTGGGTTTCCATCGTTTCCCCTCATATCCTGTTATAGAGCTGTTCAACAATTACATAAAACAAAATACAACATTTTATTATGATTTTAAGATAAAATTACATAACGCTTAAAAAGACAACAGCCATCCCTCTTTCAATGATATGCTGTGACGGAAATAAACACCACTGCCTTCCCTATAACGTGTTGATACGCATGCTATGAATTCCCCACCCTACATAATTGTTGAACGACCCCTAGCCTAGCCTAACCTATTCCATTTATTTAAGGTTGGACACAATGACCAGTCTAGCGAGTTACAGCGAGCACTCGACTCCCTGAACACGCCTCGGATCTTACTGTCAACTTAATGATGATAATAGTATAGACCTGACACAAACCATCGCCGTTTCGGGTCCAGATGCGATTACCATGTTAAGCTACTGCCAATAGTGTTATGATTGGTCAAATAGAACATCACATGGGAAAAGTCTAGAGCAATATTTCATATTTCAACGTACCTGTCATGAACGGAAGAGTTGGCAGTAGTCACAACTTGCGCCGATGACTGGCGTGCGCTATATCAGCTTGCACGGAATGCGCACGTTAAACAACTTGAACATTTCAGATTGTGTGTGTGTGTATAGTGGGATATTTAGGTGGTAGCTTAAAAGGGCCACGCCCCTCCCATTTTAGAGATTTATGGACTGGAGTCAGCTTATATCCTACAGCTACAGATATATTGAAATAAATCGTTTGTGTAAAAATCTGTCAGTATGTCTATTTGTCTGTCTTTCTACTACCTAAGTTTTTTCCTCGTTCCAACCAGTGCACCACAACTGGTCAAATGCCGTGGTATGTGCTTTCCTGTCTGTGGAAAATGTATATGAAAGATCCCTTGCTGCTAATGGGAAAAAATAACGGGTTTCCTGTCTAAGATTATATGTCAGAATTACCACATGTTTGACATACATTAGCCGACCGGCCTCGGTGGCGTCGTGGCAGGCCATCGGCCTACAGGCTGGTAGGTACTGGGTTCGGATCCCAGTCGAGGCATGGGATTTTTAATCCAGATACCGACTCCAAACCCTGAGTGAGTGCTCCGCAAGGCTCAATGGGTAGGTTTTAACCACTTGCACCGACCAGTGATCCATAACTGGTTCAACAAAGGCCATGGTTTGTGCTATCCTGCCTGTGGGAAGCGCAAACAAAAGACCCCTTGCTGCTAATCGGAAGAGTAGCCCATGTAGTGGCGACAGCGGGTTTCCTCTTAGAATCTGTGTGGTCCTTAACCATGTCTGACGCCATATAACCGTAAATAAAATGTGTTGAGTGCGTCGTTAAATAAAACATTTCTTTCTTTCTTTTTACATTAGCCGATGATTAATTAATCAATGTGCTCTAGTGGTGTCGTTAAATAAAACAAACCAACAAACTTTATCTACTACCTACCTACCTGCCTACCTATCTTTGGTACGTAGGCCTACCTTTTCTGTCTGTAATAAAATGTATTTTGAACCATTGTAAATACCAGGATTACCGGGAACATGACAGGTTTTCTAAAATTAAACAAATAAACAAGTAGTTGTAAATAATGTTTAATTTAACAGTAAAAAATATCCAAAAGCTAAATAAAAAAAATATATGAAGAGTTCAGGCGCAAAACGCGATATAAACTTTTTATTTTTTTTATTTTAGTTAAAGCGATTATTGTATGTCAGTAAGGGCTAATCGTAGGCCCGCTGATTTGCTGCAAAACGCGATTGATCCTTATGAAATTGTATTGGATAAATCCCGTTTTTTGTGTGTTTTTTTCAAAACGCGATATACGCCAATTAAAAAAGTAACTTTTACTGAAAATGAAAAATGGATATATCGCGTTTTGGGCCTAAACTCTTCATATATTAAAATTACATTAAAAAAATAAATAAAAATAAAACTACTACCAACACTGGCAACAGTTCATTTAATAATGACATGTTTCGGCATATTGCCTTTTTTAAATTAACAATAAGATGACGTAACGTCATCCTGACGTCATTCTCATCATGACGTCATTGAGACAAACAGATTATATATATATATATATATATATATATATATAGCCTATATAAACCAAGGGTCAGTGTCATTAAACTCGTCAACAGTGTATCCAGGTTCGTGAAAATTAACAAGTTAGTAAAAACTAACCCCCGGTTAAACGTGTGTATCGGCACCCAGAGCCGGTTTATCCTAGTAGCACGTTAGCATGTGCTACGGTCCCCGCGCTTCAGGGGTCCTCGTAGTGATGTGTACATTTATTCCCCCCCCCCCCCCCCCCCCCCCCCCCCCCCCCCCCCCCAAGTAATTTTTCCTCTCTTGCCGAGCAGGTTGCAAAATATATATCTCGGGAAGGATCCCCTGCTGTTATTTGTGCTACAGGCCCCGCGTATCCTTAAAGTTACATTCTCTGGTTACCATATTATAACATCATGTACAAATATGAAATACAAGCTTAAATGCACTTTTAAAAAACTCGTGTGTGTTCGCTATGAACGGAGATCGTCAAAAGTATACGCTCGATTCGTCGCCTGTGTCGCCATAGCTCGGCAAAGTACAAACGACAGCCTGTTGTCAGTTTCAGTTAACACCTGCGTTTGCCGATTTCAAATTGTAGGGTTCGTCTCAAAAAATTAAAAGAGAAATCTTGCTCTGTACGAAGAACGTTCGGTTGAGGATACGGTACTAGAGTCTTTCGTTAAAACCGGTTTGATCTTGACAACGTATTATCGACAATCGTACCTTCCTATTTCAGAATTAATATTTTATAAAGCGTTAGTAGAACGTTCAAAGTTTAGTTTGTATACTAGTAACACATTAATCATGTATATATTTTAAAATAAAATATACTAAAGTAGACAATGAACGTTTTCACTTAATTTTACGTGTTAAAATCAACAAATTCAAATAAATATTCTTTCGTTTGGAAAGGGTAAATTTGGAGGGGGGGGGGGGGGGGGGGGAAGTTTAACGACATCAAAGTTAGAGCATATTGATTTAATAATCATCCGACGCCATACAACCAGAAATAAAATGTGTTGATTGCGTCGTTAAATAAAACATATCCTATCCTTTCTTCCATCTGCTGTTGGATGTCTAACATTTGGTAATTTTGACATATAATCTTAGAGAGGAATCGGGTGCATGTGCAGGGGGAGGGTATTGGAGGTCAAAACCATTACTTGCCCAAGCTAAAAAAAAAATTGAAATGTATTTTCTGGGGGAGCATAGCCCCATATAAAGTTCACTCAACACAGTCTATAACCCCAACCCCACTGAAATCCCTGCACACGCGCCTTGGAAACCCGCTACATTTTATTTTTTAGCAAGGGGTCGTTTATATGTACCATCCCACAGACAGGATATCACACACCATGGTCTTTTATATACCCGCCGATGGGATTCGATCCTAAACTGACCGCGCATTTCCAAAAAACACCTTTTTAGGTCCAAGTAATGAATAAAAATAACATATAGTCTTGAAAAATGTTACGTAAATCGAACACAGTACCCTCTTCCTCTACCCCTAGAGCGTTACGTAATTAGTAACACCCCCTTACATGTAACGCGTATGCCAACAGCTGGCCACTGTCAAAATTTCAAGGCAAATCCCGCACCCACCGACCCCTGGAAAGGCGTTGTACCATACCTTTATGGATATAAATATGTTTTGGAGATATGAGACGACCCCTCAATCAAGACAGTTAAATTTGTTCAAAAATTGCGAAATCTCACGTGATCTCTTGTTGGGGAACTTCACACTTGTGATAAGCCAATGAAAACCGAGATCGGTAGGAGCCCGTTAAAAGTGTCCCACTGTCAAAATACTGGCTTTGGTTTTGACCTGGATAAGCCAGCGTAGTGAAACCAATGCAGAGTGCGGCGTCATATATGCACCTAACGTAATTGGATTTTTTTTTCTATATGCTTAAATAATAAAAATATTCCAGGGAATGCCGCTTTAAACCGGTTCTGTTGGCACATATTTTCTAACGAATGATTTCTCAACCCTGGTTTAATTGGGAATTTAACTCATAGTTAATGGTATCCAATGGTTAAGTTAACTCAGGTTACCAACAGCCGGGCACTGGTGTATTGAAAATATCAAGTCAATACATGAGTGGCCATTAGATACCATTTATCTTTTAACGAGTTGTTTTAACATGTATGTAACGAGCGAAAGCGAGTTTGATACGTTTCTAAACAACGAGTTCTTAGATAAATGGTATCTAACGGACACGAATGTATTATTGTTTCTTACATATCCTCAAAAACCAGGTTTTAAGCATATTTTAACATCTTTTTTAACTAAAAGTTATTTACAGCTCTTGCAATTATTAGTCACAGACAAATAATTGTCAGGTTAACTACACGCCACAGTGTAATCGATTTCGACCGTGCTGTTTTTGTTTCATTGGACGTATGGCACTGGTGACCTGGTCATCACCTAGGAGCAACCAGTCGTATGTCTTGAAATTGTTAACACACGTACATGTGTAAACAAGTATGTGTTATCAAAAATAACGAATGATGTTCTCACCAACGGGTGTGTAAGAAACACCAATATCATTGCCATAGTTTAACACTTGATTCAGCGTCGTTTTAAACAAACACTCCATTGCTTTGTTCTGTACCAGACAAATAGTCACAGCTCCTTCTCCGAGATCTTAGCGAACATGATTCAAATTGGTGGGTCTTGTTGGCGATTTCGTTCTGTGAATCGACATACGTTATACCGTGAAGTTGCAGTCATCCTTCAGGTGAAGTAAGAATGATGTATTATCCTGTGAAGTGGTAGTCCTCCTTCAGGTGAAGTAGGAGTGATGTATTGTCCTGTGAAGTGGCAGTCCTCCTTCAGGTGAAGTAGGAATGATGTATCGTCATGTGAAGTGACATTCCTCCTACAATACGGAGTAGAAATGATGTATCGTCCTTGGAAATGGTAGTTTTCCTTCACATGGAAGTTAAATTTTAAGTTTTTTTTATTTTAATGACACGTCTAGAGCACATTTATGTATTAATCATCGGCTATTGGATGGCAATCCTTTAGATGAATTAGGAATATGAAGATGAAGTAGGAATCGTCGTGTAAAGTAGCAGTCCTCCTATAGACGATACACCTGACAGTGATTCACGGGAGCAGTCATCATATTGTCAACACATCTTGCATAGATAGGATTGTGAACATAATACTTGGTTGTTCAGATTTATAAGTACTGGGACACAGCTTCAGATATGTCAGATCCCAGATGCAGAAATCTCTCTCTCTCTCTCTCTCTCTCTCTCTCTCTCCTCCCCCCCTCTCTCTCTCTCTCTCTCTCTCTCTCTCTCTCTCTCTCTCTCTCTCTCTCTCACACACACACACACACCATGGGCGTCAATCCGGCTTTAAAAGGGGGGTGGGGGAACGTGTTTGTGTGTGTTACTTACATCGAATTACGTCAACAATGACGTTCATACAAAACTATGATAAAAGGGATGACTACTTGCCATTTTAAATAAATTTATAATTAATACAATAATCAAATTAGGGTTTTTGTTTTGTTTGTTTGTTGGTGTTTTTTTTTGTTGCTGCTGCTGTTATTGTTGGTGGTGGTGTTGTTGTTCCTTTTGCTAAACGAAAAAGTGTGTGGGGTGGGGGGGGGGGGGGGGATTTATATAGATTGTCCCCCGGCGTTGAAAAGTGAGGGGGATGCGTCCACCCTGTCCCCCACCGATCGACGCTCATGACACACACACACACCTCACTTGTACATTGTACACATTATAGAGATTATTACCCATGTGTGTTTCGGTATCGTCAATATATATTAGGAATAAAAAATGTATTATCTGTCTCTCTGACTCGATGACTGATTGACTGACTGACTGACGGACCGACTGGCTCTCTCTCTCTCTCTCTCTCTCTCTCTCTCTCTCTCTCTCTCTCTCTCTCTCTCTCTCTCTCTCTCTCTCTCACACACACACACACATACACACACGTTTTGGGACCTTATAACACTACCGAGGCTTATTTTATCGCTATTTCTTATTATAAAATATATAAATATATAATTAGATAAAATCATTTTGTAACCCCATCACCCTTCAAACACGAAATAGACCACAGCAACAGAATTACAGATACAGACACAGACACGCACGTCAACCCCAAATTGTTTATAGTCCAGTTCCTGTGTTTCGCAAGCACTTGTCTGCTCAGTATAAAAATGGCTGATCAGGTTTACTGAGTAGATAACATGTCGTTCTGACGACATTTAATCGAAGGCTCGAATCTGTTCTTGAATCATCTGAAACAAAAATAAAATATTTTCCTTTAAAACTGATTCATTATTAATAAGGGTGGAGTGTCACGCGGCCGCCCTCACTCAATTTTCAATCAGCGAGAAAACTGATTACCGTGTTCTAAGTTTGTTTTGTTTACTGACACCACTAGAGCACATTGATTAATTAATCATCGACTATAAATAATTATGTGACATGTTTTTTTGAGGAAACCCGCTACATTTTCCCCTTTGCAGCATGGGATCTTTTATTTATGTACTCTTTCATAGACAGGGCAGCACATACCACGGCCTTTGATGTACCAGCTGTGGCGCAATTGTCGCGGCAGGCAAAAAACACTCAGTGGATACGTCGATATCCTGTCCATGTCCGGCGCTAGTTCATTATTATTTTTTAAAAGATAAAAATGTGTCAATAGACATGACGCATCACTGACAAAAAACGATGCCTGCTGCTAAAACTCATTTTCATCTGGGGCGGGTCATAGCCCAGTGGTAAAGCGCTCGCTGGATGCGCGGTCGGTTTAGGGTCGATCCCCATTGGGCTATTTCTCGTTCCAGCCAGTGCTCCACAACTGGTGTAACAAAGGCCATGGTATGTACTATCCTGTCTGTAGGATGGGATGGTGCATATAAAAGTCCCCTTGCTGCTAATCGAAAATATTAGTCCATGAAGTGGCGACAGCGGGTTTTCTCTCTCAATATCTGTGTGGTCCTTAACCATATTTCTGACGCTATATAACCGGAAATAAAATGTGTTGAGTTGGTCGTTAAATAAAACATTTCCTTCCTTCCTTCATTTTGATCTTGTAAATACTTTTTCATCTTCTTCTTTTTTTTTTTGGGGGGGGGGGGGGGGGGGGGGATTGAACACATTTTTTCATCGTTTGGGTGAAAACAGCTATTTGTAGTGACCTGTGTAGCATATCAGCAAATCTATCCCCCAAAATTTCGATGTTCCGAAAAATTCAGTGTGTGCCAAATGAAGTCAGTGAATTTATTCATATTTAGTGTGTAGTTAATATTAGCATTACTACTAAACATCTATATAGGGTTGCAAACGAATCACTACGCATTTTTACATGGATTACAACTAATTTTGAGGGAAGAATGATGGAAATACATGGTGAAAAGGTCTCATGGTAGCATATTTTACCCGAATATCTGTATAATATTTGCCTTGTATGCTTATACATGTGTGTGTGTGTGTGTGTGTGTGTGTGTGTGTGTGTGTGTGTGCGTGTGTGTGTGGTAGACATGTTGTTTTGGGGTAGTATTACCATATATAATGCATGCCAGTGTATTTTTGAATATTGTAAGTGCCCCTTTTCATAATTCTGGTTAAGTGGACAGATTCTCATTTAACAAAAGAAAGCAAAAATAAAAGCAAAACATATGAACTAGTTATAACAACAGTAAACAACAGAGATTTAATACACATATATTATCTGTATCCATATGCCACACATACATAAATATACATACACATGTGTACGCACGCACATTAAAACACACATTTACATTTATACACACGTGCACATGCGCGTGCGCACACACGCACGCACACACACACACACACACAGACAGACACACACAGACGTACAAGACACACATGATGAGATAACAATATAGTAATGATCTGCCAAACAACTATATATACAACGCAACAGTGATTCACGGTATCAATCATGACCGTGCCAAAATCTCCCTTTGACTCGGCTTTGTGCAGAGGTACAATTTCAATTTGTTTTTTACAAATGAATCAGTTTTGTCGTTCAGATTTTGTGTAGGCCATACCTGAACGTGGTAGCTGATCCGCCTGTTCGGCAGCGTTCTCCACGGAAGTTGATCTGAGGAAGGACGATACCAGTCTACTGAAACCAGACGACAACATTGAACCGAGACTGCTCATTGTTTCTAGACCTTCGTCTGATTTTGCAGGGACGTCCACTTCTTTCAGATGTGTTTGACTGCTGGGTCCTTGGTCAGCCATGGCACCCTGACATGATTCTGCCACCCCGTCATCCACTCTGACATAATCAGAAATCCCAACTGAAATGAAACGAAAAAAAAAAGGTTGTTAAATTAATTTCAGTAATGTAAAACAGTCCTTCTGCAGATAAAAAGAGACCTATTTTTTTCACATTCCAATCGCGCATGTGCGAGTTCCTAGCAACTCGTAGACGCTATCAAAGTTAAAGTTGGTTTTGTTTAACGACACAACTAGAGCACATTGATTAATTAATCATCGGCTATTGGATGTCAGACATTTGGTAATTCTGACTCGTAGTCATCGGAGGAAACCCGCTACATGTTTCCTAATGCGGAAAGGAATCTTTTTATATGCATTTTCAAACAGACAGGAAAGCAAATACCACGGCCTTTAACCGGTTATGGTGCACTTGTTCGTAGACGCCATCAAGGAACTTAAACAAGATTACGCAACAGAACACGTTGGGATGGGGCTGTGGGGGTGTGGGTGTGTGGGGGTGTGTGGGTAGGTGGGTGGGTTGAGTTGGGGTGGCATTGGAAGATTTTATACTGTAGCACTGATGGAGATTATACTGTCATTGTCCAATTATTCTTTCTTTTACACGTACAAGGGCGGATCCAGAAATATTTTGCATGGGGTTACTAACGGGACAACGACACGTCAAGAGGACATCCCAATTAAAAAAAAAAACATTAAGACAAAAATGGGACAACTGAATAAAAAAAAATTGGGGGGGGGGGGGCGCTCTTTAGTCCCTCCCCTTGGACCCGCCTCTGATGTAGGAAGAAATATTTTTTAAATGAAAACAAAAAACCCCAACAAAATAACAAACAAATGCCACTCGCCCGATAGAACACCAAACTAGTATACATGTATATGTGGTGCAGTGAGTGTATTATTCCATAGACGGGCGGGATTTAGCTCAGTCGGTTGAGTGCTCACCTGAGGTGCTTGCGTCGCAGGATCGAACCACCTCAGTTAATCTATTCAACTGATTGTTTTTTTCTCTCGTTCCAACCAGTGCACCACAATTGGTCAAAGGCCGTGATATGTGTTTTCTTGTCTGTGGGAAAATGCATATAAAAGATCCCTTGCTACAAATGGAAAAATGTAGCGGGTTTCCTCTCTAAGACTATATGTCAAAATGACCAAATGTTTGACATTCAATAGTCGATGCTTAATTAATCAATGTGCTTCAGTGGTGTCGTTAAACAAAACAAAACAAACTTTAACTTTTTATTGTGGTGTCGATGTGGCGTGTTGGGAAATACGGTTTTCCTATCTTTCTTTCTTTCTTTCTTTCTTTTAACTTTATTTATTGGGTTAGTTGTTAGTTGTTAGTGGTTAGTGAGAGAGAAGAGGGTGTAGTGGCCTTACACCTACTCACTGAGTCTTTAAAACTCGCTCTAGGTTAGAGCTGGTACCGGGCTGCGAACCATGGCTTAACCACGACACAACCGAGACCGGTTCCATCCTATCATTTGCTTTATAAACCGTGCTGGCAAATGGGAATTAACTCTTGATAGAATTCACCATTGTCCGAACAAGCATTGATTATGTACCTTTATTTTTACGTTTGCAATTTATTTTGACTGGTTCCTGAAGCGATCGTTCCGTTTAATATGCAGCATAAAAACCAGTCTTGGAAACGTTGGCGACAAACAGCTGGCTAAACTCACCTCACGAGAAATGGATGTAGTGATTCAGTCATCACACTTCAGGCTGGTGGGTTCTTGGATCGCATCCCGTACCGACTCCCACTAAGAATTGGGTTTTAACGGTTTAATGAGGAGGTGTAAGGCCATTACACTGACTTCTCTCTCACTAACCATCACAAGGCGGTTTTGTGTTTGTCCCTCGAAGCAAATATTTTTTTTTTTTTTTTTTTTTTTTTTTTTTAAATGTATTTTCCAGACCTGACTCGTCACCCTCCCCTCAAATCTCCACTCTCCACGGTCTAGACCCCTCCCTGCACAAATTTATGTACACGCGCGTGCATTATAAACTAACCTTTAACCCCTGACCTTGGCAGACGGCCTTGATAGGTGAGGGTTGAAAGGGATATTTATTTTACGACACACTCAACACATTTTATTTATGGCGTCGGATATATTATGGTTAAGGACCACACAGATAATAATAGAGGAAACCCGATGCCGCCACGCAGTAGGCTACTCTTTCCTATTAACATCAATTATGTGAAACATCCCACAGACAGGATAATACATACCACGGCCTTTGTTACACCAGTTGGGGAGCACTGGCTGGAACGAGAAATAGCCCAACTGGACTGTGACTGGACAGCTTGGATATAAGCCCTATGTGTTCTAGTGGTGTCGTTAAACAAAACAAAACAAAACATTAACTTTAATTAAACAGTCGGTAAAAATACAAAGAATAAAAAAGGTGTTTACTTCTAATTTCGGGCATGCTGCTCTCGATCATGATGCTTAAACAATCTGTTGCTGGGTTCCTGCTGTTGTAGTTATCTATCCCAGACACCAGTGCGCGATTCAGCTTAGCCCAGGATTTGTCGTCAGTTTTCCATCGATTCGTATTTAAGAACAGCACTCGTTTAATATTCAGCTCCCTTGGCACTTGACCCTTCTCGATTCCAATGGCGATAGGTAGCAGACGATAACTTTGCCCATCTTGCAAAAGCTCATAGAAGGCTGAATTTTGGCAATAAGTGTCCCAAGAATTTCTCAAGAAAGCAGGCGTTAAAAGTATTACGGTAAATAGAGAATTTTCGAGTGCATCAAAATGCTCCTCAAATATAGAAGCCCCAGCAAAGCCATCACGGATAGCCAAGTAGTTGCTAACATATCCAAACTGTTTTAGTTTTTCTAGAATGAAAATCGCTTTATTTTCTGCGTCAGTAGCTTCGTCCTCGTTAGTGTGTTTTTGAAAGTGTGAACCATAATGTAAGATATAGCAAAAGTATTTTAATCCATTAGGCAGCACTTTCAGTTCGGCCATTAGTCTTTTAACTTCGAAACATAGCACAGTAAGTGCTTAAGATGCTGGATGTTGTTAAGTGAATCTTGTTGCACAAAAACCTGAAATAATAACAACAACATCATCAACAACAACAACAAACAATAATAATAATAATAATAATAGCATTAAAAACTGAACTGATAACAACTTCAATAACTGCTATACTGCTACTACTGCTATACTATTACTACTACTACTACTACTACTACTACTACTACTACTACTACTACTACTACTACTACTACTACTAATAATAATACCTACTACTACTACTAATAATAATAATACCTACTACTACTACTACTACTACTACTACTACTACTACTACCACCACCACCACCACCACCACCACCACCACCACCACCACCACTACTACTACTACTACTACTACTACTACTACTGCTACGTATGCTGCTGCTACTGCTACCGCTACCGCTACTACTACTGCTACTGCTGCTACTAGTATTACTATTATTACTACTACCCAATACTACTACTACTAATGATGATGATGATGATAGTGATAATAATGACGACTACGACCATGATGATATAATTGGATATTATTGATGATGATGCTTGTGGTGAAGATGACGCAGATGATGCTGATTATGATGATGATTATGATGATAATGTTAATTATATTCAGTCTTAATATTTCGCATGATATTTTATTAAATCTGCCAATTTTGTTTAAGAATTTGAAACAGTAATCCAGTTTAAATATTTTTCTCTTGAAGCACCATTTTGATTTTGACTTACATGCATTTGGTGAGTCATAAAGAAAACGACCCACTAATATAGCATATGTTTTTGACATACCTTTTGTAACTATTTAATAGTACCCTATTTATAACATTACATTTTATAACTTCCCAATCTAATTAAAATTAGCTCCACTATTACATGTGTATCTAACAGCAGCCCGTTGGAGTTCATGTCCAGTTGACCTTTCATTCAACCAATCAAAACTTTACTTGCAAAATCATGCCAGTGATTTGAAAAGAATTTGAAAACATTCGGGATTATGCCGAGGGTATACGAAATGATTCGGATAAATTACGAAGTATGCCGGAAAGTAATTGCAATATAAACTTTTATATAAAATTCGTTTCAAGACGAAAAAACCCCAAACGTGATGGTATAGCCATAAAATCTGTTTATACTAGTATACAATCCAGAGTTTATTACTGCATTCCCCCCCCCCCCTGTTTTTTTCAATGTTGAAATAGACCAACAAGTTCGCCTATTGCATAAATAGTCTCGCCCGATATTTTTAGAATTTGTATGCTCCCGAATAACGCTATAAAAGGCGAAGTGTAATTGGTCGATATTTAAATTGTTATTTATAGATGAAATGTCACCTGGACATGGGAGTCCTCGCAATGCTGTTAGATCTACTGGTAGACCCAGTAGAGCTAATTTTAATCAGATTGGTAACTTCCAAACAATATAGTATTTTATGACATTACGTTTTGTAACTTCCCATTAGTATGAAGTATGTGTTTTTGATATTACGTTTTGTAACGTTTTAATAGTACGGTATTTATGACATTTGTAGTATCGTATGTGTTTTTAACATTACATTTTGTAACTTACTAAAAAATTTGTATTTTCATATCACGTTTTGTAACTTCCCAATAGTATAGTATTTGTTTTTAACATTACGTTTTTTAACTTTTCAATAGTACAGTATTTTTTATATTACGTTTGGTAACTTACCAATATTTTTTTAATGATGATGCTTGTGGTGAAGATGACGCAGATGATGATGATTATGATGCTAATGTTAAACACGCAAATAATTATATTCTGTCTTAATATTTCGCATATTTTATTATGTCTGCCAAATTATTTTAAGAATTTAAAACGGTCATCCAGTTAAAAATAAAATCTCTTGGTGTACCATTTTGATTTTGATTTACATGTATCTGGTGAGTCACAAAGAAGACGTTCCATTAGTATAGTATGTGTTTTTTGACATTACCTTTTTAACTTTTTAATAGTACAGTATTTATAACATTACGTTTTGTAACTTCCAAACAATATAGGATTTAATGACATTACGTTTTGTAACTTCGTAATAGTATAGTATTTTTTGATATTACGTTTTGTAACTTTTTAATAGTACAGTACATTTGCAACTTCTCAATAGTATAGTATGTGTTTTTGATATTACGGTTTGTAAGTTGCTAATATTATAGTATTTTTGACATTACGTTTTGTAACGTTTTAATAGTACAGTATTTATGACATGACGTTTTGTAACTTCCCAACAGTTTAGTATTTTTGCATTACGTTTAGAACTTCCCAAAAGGACTAGTATAGTGTGTGGTATAGTATTTTTGACATTACGTTTAGTAACTTCCCAAAAGGACTAGTATAGTGCGTAGTATAGCGTTTTTGACATTAGGTTTGGTAACCTCCTAACATGCCTAGTATAGTACGTATTATTGTGTTTTTGACATTACATTTTGTGACTTCCCAATAGTATAATAGGTGTTTCTTACGTTTTGCAATTTCCCAATAGTATAATAGGTGTTTCTTACGTTTTGCAATTTCCCAATCTGTTTTTGACATTACGGTCTTTAACTTTCCAATAGTATAGTATCCGTTTTTGATATTACAGTCTGTAACTTCCCAACAGTATAGTATGTGTTTTTGACATTACGAGTTATAACCTCCCAATAGTACAGTTGTTTTGACATTACATTTGGTAACTTCCCAACCGTAAAGTATTTTTGACATTATGTTTTGTATAATGCACCATTTAAAAGTAAACTGCGTATCAAAGTGAAAATGGAACCATCAAAAGACAATGAAATAAAATGGTTTTGTGGGCACTTCCATGGTAACACGTGACATTCAGACATGCCTATCAGTCTGTACTGAATAACTGATACAAGATGCTCTTGTGTGCTTTATGATAAGGTATACTGGCTACCCCTGTTACTTATCCCCAACATATTAGACATTGGTGAAGGGTTGGACAGGAAATCCCAAAAGGTCGGTAACACACGTGACGTGGAATCGGACAAAGTTTTGAAGTTTCATGGATTTCATTAAAAAAACAACCTCTGTGAAATGTGCATAGATAACAAGATGATGTCAATATGTGTTCGTAGACGAAAATATGCTATGCCTGTACCAGTCTGTACCCTGGAACCTGACTCTGAGTTGATGGTAACACACGTGACATGTGGTAACACACGTGATATGTGGTAACACACGTGACACTGTCCAAAATGTCAACAGAACGCTTAAAAACATCCAAAGCAATCTCAAAGTACATTTTTGACTTTAGAATTTCAAGATTGCTATACAATTCTAAATTGTTAAAGGGACATTCCTGAGATTGCTGCAATTTTAAAGATGGTATCGACTAACAGATACTTTTTAACGATTGTAATTACATATCAAATATATTTTTCTGCATAAAATATTATATTAAACGTGTTTCTGATCGTTGTAATATTTGTACTAGGTAAAATTTCATTTTATTCCTAAAGTATTTTTATTTCGGACGTACGAAATTATTTGAAGACAAAAAATCCAGTTTGGATTTCTTACAAATATTAAGACGACCAAAAACACATTGAATATACAGACACTAATATTCTAAACAAGAAAATATATTTAATATGTAAGTTTAATCGTAGAAATAGAAATATTTTATTAGTCGGAAACATCTTACAATGCAGCAAACTCAGGAATGTCCCTTTAATAAATAGTAGCTGCTACACGATACGTCGCTAATCAAACTTTTTAAAACAAAAGAATTCCCTGGTTTCATTATAATATTTAAAGTTTTAAAAGGTATTAAATCGGTTCTTTTTAAGAAATAGTGAAACAGGTGAAAGCCAATATTTTAACTTGAATAAGACCACTTAATAGATATCTGTTTTAGGGTGAATCCGTCTTGACTAGAATATATAACTTGGAAATATAATGTATAGGGAAGACAATAAATGGAAATACACAGCATCTCATATTAAGAAAACAACAATGTTTTGCAAATATTTTGACTAACTACCTCTAAACATGACCTCAACCCTTAAGGGTATTTTCCAAGCAACGAAAAGTTAAAGTTTGTTTTGTTTAGCGGCACTACTAGAGCACACTGATTTATAAAACATTGGCTATTGGACACTATTCCGACTGGGCTATATTCCGCCCCTTCTCGAGTAATGATTTAGACAACATATATGTACAATACTTAGTAAATTTTTACACGTAGGGCCATACAAATTCACCTAGCATTATTTAGTCCTGTATCCTCAAGGCAAATCCATGGAGCCACGGAGAAGTTACCATCCATGTAGAGGGTGTCGGCAGCAGCAAGGTATCTTAAAGTTCATTGATTGTAGCAACATTCAATACTCTGCAAACCCATACATTTTGTTATATAAAAATTGTGGCTTTTTTTCCAGTGATTATTTTTCCTATACTAAATTGTGACTTTTTTCTTCAACTTTTTTTTCCTGTGACTTTTTTTTCCCCCTCCAAAACCAGCCACCGGCCTACCAAACTACTTAGTTTCCCGATTACCTGCCAATGCTGGATCCAGCAAATGTATCTTATATGTGAAAACCTTTCCACTGTATGTTGTCTTACCGAGAGATGCCACCTCAGTCTTCAGTTATTTTTTATCAAGTGATGACTTCTGCCACAAATTTCTTTTCAGATTAAAAACCTTACCAGCAAGAAATCATCACAGGAAATTATCTGCTGCCCTGAATGCTTTGGGTCTTTTTGTGTAAAATGGGTGTACTCTGGCCAGTTTCAGAGGGTGTGTTTGTTTAAACCAATATGCTGGGAGAAAGAGCTGGACAACAGGGTTTGTCCTTTTCAGGGTATGTGTCCCCCAGGCAGGCAAAGGTACATACAAATATCCACGGGCCTGCTGATATTAATAAAAATGTTATAGCCACTAAGGCTATATAGAAAAATATAGCGAAATTAATTGTCGTCTATGGCCATGCGCATATCATCTGGTATTGACAGAAAGTAAGTCGAGTGTCCTCGAAACGTGTTTTTACATGCCTGTAGCTATTTAAGGTTCAGGCATGTCTCCCTCGGATTTCCTGTCCTGGAGAGAGGAGCAGGCCGAGGCCGGCACCTGTGCCCAGGACAGGCGTGCGCTACAACAGCTTGCTCTGAATGTGTACGTTAAACACTCTGGTCTTGGTCCCTCGGGTCCTACCCCTGGCATGACCAGCGGTTTGATCCGGGGGACAAAGTGTCTTTTGTCGGTGTGTGGGTGAATAGGTAATTTTTGGCATGCTTACATCAGAGATCTATTCAAGCACGCCCATCGTGGGCACAACCTCTGACTTCGCCAGAGAGAGAGAGAGAAAGAGAGTTCTGTCCATGACAGGGAAGGCGTACTCTAGTTTATATGTTGTCCCTAATCACCCTGGTGGGGCGGAACGTAGCCCAGTGGTACAGCGCTCACTCGCTGTGCGGTTGGTCTGGGATCGATCCCCGTGGGTGGGCCCATTGGGCTATTTCTCGTCCCAGCCAGTGCACCATGACTGGTATATAAAAGGCCGTGGTATGTACTACCCTGTCTGTGGGATGGTGCATATAAAAGATCCCTTGCTGCTAATCGAAAAGAGTAGCCATGAAGTGGCGACAGCGGGTTTCCTCTCTCATTCTGTGTGGTCCTTAACCATATGCTTGACGCCATATAACCGTAAATAAAATGTGTTGAGTGCGTCGTTAAATAAAACATTTTTTTTTTTAATCACCCTGGTTACCTCCCCTTTTTTCTACTATACCCAGTGTAGGGTCAGATGCTTTTCAGATCGGTGGGTAGAATGGTGGGACCGGCCACGGTGGTGTCGTGGTTAGCCATCGAACATAAGGCTGCTAGGTTCATAGCCCTGTACCGGCTTTCACCCAGAGCGAGTTTTAACGACTCAATGGGTAGGTGTAAGACTACTACACCCTCTTCTCTCTCTTACTAACCACTAACCCACTGTCCTGGACAGACAACCAAGGTAGCTGAAATGTGTGCCCAGCACAGCGTGCTTGAACCTTAATTGGATATAAGCACGAAAATAAGTTGAAATGAAATAAAAGAATGGTAGTGTAAAGCTAATGGCGAAGCTATGAACAACAATGACTATAATCACACCAGTAAACATCGTGTTAAACTTTAATGTGTTTTTACAGTCCGCTCACATTAGCTCGAGTCACCTCCAGCCCTACCCCTTATTGATATTAATTGACATCAATATCAATAAGGGGTAGGGCTGGAGGTGACTCGAGCTAACTCACACCAGATTTTTGGCTATCTATAAGTTGCGTAATATCGAAATAAGGATGTATTTGAAAATTACTTACCTGTTGGTATTAATCCTCTGGTAATTGAGCACAGATCGTCAAGTTAATTACTTATTTTTGAGGAACCCAAACTGTTAGTTTCAAAACAATATTCAGATAAGAAAGACAAGAAATAAAACGGACAATATTAAAAACATTACTTATTAGTTGCGCGGTAAAACACGTTCGGCTAAATATAGGTTGTGTTCACAAAAGGGTCATTCTTATTCTTACGTCGTGCATGTCATAAAAGGCTAGAAGAAATTCAATCTAGGTGACAATACAAAAAAGACATATCAAGTCAAGTTTGTTTTATTTAACGAGGCCGGTAAAACAAACATATAACCTATAGCTTCTATAAGACCTCGGTAGTGCTTCTGTAAGACCTCGGCAGTGGGTACTACATGTACTAAGAAAGAAAAAACAACACTTTTACACCACCATGTTTTTTCCTTATGGTTTGGTTGTATAATTTTAAAACGATCATATTGTGGGAAAAAAAAGGTAAAGAAAAATTAATTCTAAATTTTTCTGAATTAGTACACCCCATAGTGTCCTAGAAAAAAGACCCTCATGTCTGATTTTCCTTTACTTTTCCCCCGTAAATTTGTTTTATGTAACCAGGCTATTTATTAAATATGATGTTTTAAAATTAATGGAACAAAAAACAAAACTGCATGGGCGGATCCAAGGGGGGGGACCAGGGGGACGCGTCCCCCCCAAAAATTGTTCAAGTGCCCTCAAAATGTCCAAGTGCCCTTTTTGTTTGTAGAATTTTTTTTTTTTTAAGTAAACAATAATTATATTGTAGATAAATGAAATCAAGATTTTCGTGTACATGCGCAAGCTTGCAGATATGTGTCTGTGTTATTGAGTCTCAATGGGGCCCCATTGAGATTCTAACGCGAGTGACGCCAATTTACTTCATTATTGCTAGTATATTATGACGTAGAACTGTAGGAATTCATATTAATTGTAAATATTAAAACTTGTAGTAAGGTGCCCTTTTGACGAGTCAATGTGCCCTTCTTTTTTGGTCCCCCCCTAAAAATATTTTCTGGATCCGCCCATGAACTGTATTAACTTTATGATGACTTGTTACTAGATACAAATAACAGGCATGATAAACATTAAAAAAGTTGTTTTTTATAGGTGAAAAAGTATCATATTGGCAATGCAATATCCACGGACAAACAAAGAAAAGAAAACAAAAAGAAAAAAGAAAAGAAAAAGAAAGAGATGTTTCATTTAACAACGCACCCATTTCATTTTATTTACGGTTATATGGCGCCAGACATATTGGCAATGCAATATCCACATACGAACAATTTAAACGGTCAATTTGAAACAGACTAACCACACCTAATTTCATGACACCTGACAGGTGTGGTCACAGGTGTAATAATGCAGTCCACAGCAATTAATTTCGAACACAGTCTCTTCCTCCTGTCTTAGGGCGAGACGTAGCCAAGTGGTAGAGCGCTCTTTTGATGCGCGGTCGGTTTGGGATCGATCCCCGTCAGTGGGCCCATTGCGCTATTTCTCGCTCCAGCCAATGCACCACGACTGGTACACCAAAGGCCGTGGTATGTGCTATCATGCCTATGGGATGGTGCATATAAAAGATCCCTTGCTGCTAATCGAACAGAGTAGCCCATGAAGTGGCGACAGCGGGCTTCCTCTCTCAATATCTGTGTGGTCCTTAACCATATGTCCGACGTCATATAACCGTAAATAAGATGTGTTGAGTGCGTCATGAAATAAAACATTTCCTTCCTCCTGTCTTGGACATATCTACCGGGGAATCTCGTAGGATGTGCCCAAGACAGTCGTGCTTGAACCTTCAGTGGATGGATGTAAGCACGAGTCATATGGTTCATTTATTGATAGTCTCTTTTAAACTTGCAAGTGTTTTGATGCACTCTGCAATTTTTCACCTATAAAAAGCACCTGTTTGATTGTTATTATCCCAGTTATTTCTATTTATTAACAGGGTTTTTTTATGCACTTTGCAATTTTTCACCTATCAAAAGTACCTTTTTGATGTTTATTATGCCTATTTTTTGTTTTTATTAACATGTGTTTTGATGCACTTTGCAATTTTTCACCTATCAAAAGTACCTTTTCGATATTTATTATCCCTGTTATTTGTATTTATTAACAGGTGTTTTGATGCACGTTGCAATTTTTCACCTATAAAAAGTACCTTTTTGATGTTTATTATGCTTGTTTTTTCTATTTATTAACAGATCATTATAATGCTAATTTGTTTAGGGATTTTAAAGTAAAAAACGCGATAGGGTATAACGTTTATTAATTAATTTAGTGAAGAAAATACACTGTGCAGGGATTTCTATGGTTCATTTCTAAGATAACTAATATGAAAAAGGTTGCAGTTAAAAAAAAAAGAGAAAAAAAAAGAGAGACGTCTTTACCACATAAAGACATTATATATATGTTTTCAAAATGACTTGCATAACCTGTTTTCAGAAATGAACATGTTTAAACATGTAAATAATTTACACATGCAGCTAAATCAGAGACACCTACACATTCCTAATAGCACTGTAAAACAAATATTATGTTTATATTTAAAGTCGCAGATCCTAGTATTAGTTCGTAAAAATAGACACTAAGTTTGTTTAATGTAAAAACCCGTAAAACATCTGAATACAGTTACACTGTGCAGTTACAGCTAACAGTTTATTTTGTTCAACGACAGCACTAGAACACATTGATTTATTTATCATCGGCTATTGCATGTCAAACATTTGGTATTTAATTTCGAAATATAGTTTTAGAGAGGAAACCCGCTACATTTTCCCATTAGTAGCAAGGGATCGTTTATATGCACCATCCCACAGACAGGATAGCACATATACCAGTCGTGGTGCACTGACTGGGATGAGAAATAGGCTAATGGGTCCACCGACGCGGATCGATCCTAGACCAACAGCGCATCAGGCTAGCGCTGTACCACTGGGCTACGTCCCGCCCTCGTACTGTTACAGAGTGAAACGAGTATCTGTGAAGTAGAAACGGGGAAATGCCCTCTAAAATACCTTCTAAAAATAGACTACAGCTCGTCTTCATTGCCTTACTTATTCAAAGGTACATGCGGTTTGAGAATTGTAAAAAGAATGCATTTCGAAGTATTACAAACACCAGAATGACCAGAAATATTTCTGATGTACGGAAATTAACAATTTAAACAATAAAAACAAAGAAATATCTACTTTCAATTGTCAAAAACGGCTCGAATAATGACAAATGTGTTGTACTGTTTAAAAACTAGGTCTGTTACTTTAATACACCAGGGGCCTAATTCACTAAACTCTCGCAACTTTGCGATCTCGCAGTTCAATGCTAAAAGACTTGCAAAGAGGATGCTTTGTTGTCTTAGCAGAGCCTAGGAGACCTTTGTGAATTAGGCCCCTGGGTCGCACGTAAATCAGCACACACGCAAACCTGTAAACCGTTGTTCTAGTGTGACTTCCTGATACACTGTACGGTAATTTCTGAGATCATGTCGAAGAAGATGCATATATCCGAAGAGAGGGTCGGTGCTTGAGGTGCTTGCGTCGCAGGATCGAACCACCTCGGTGGATCCATTCAACTGATTAGGTTTTTTCTCGTTCCAGCCAGTGCACCGCAACTGGTCTAAGGCTGTGGTATGTGCTTTCGGTCTGTGTGAAAGTGCATATAAAAGATCCCTTGCTGAATTAGGAAAAATGTAGTGGGTTTCCTCTGGTGACTACATTTCAGAATTACCAAATGTTTGACATCCAATATCCGATGATTAATTAATCAATGTGCTCTAATGGTGTCGTTAAACAAAACAAACGTTGTATTCGAAGAGATAAGTTTTTACTTACTTAGGCAACTAGACTCTTACTGAAACATATCTAAATCATCACAGGAAATCCCCTGCGCGTGCTGTAACCTCACCGTGGTGCAGGTGTGTAACATTCTCTTTGAGAATGGCCAATACAGCACACATTGAAGTTTAGAGTAAAAGTCAGTATCTCTCTGTGATATTTGTATTTTGCACAGTTCTTTACACTGTTTTTATTTATATCTTGAATTTTTCTGTTGATGTTGATCATCACCTTATTTGTTTCCATTACCATAATTTGACACCCAATAGCCGATGTATTTTTCGTGCTGGGGTGTCGTTAAACATTCATTCATTCATTCATCACAGGAAATATCCAACATAAACTGCAAAAACCTATTTTCTCATTTGTTTAGGACGGATAATTACAATCATACAGAATCAAACGATTGTTTTCTATATAACTGGTATAACCCATAATTCAATATATCCTGTGAGATTTTAGATATGTTTAGGATTCTCTCGCCTGATGTGCTTACGTCTTAGGTCTTAGGATCGAATCACCTCAGTGGACCCATTCACTGATTGTTTTTTTCTTTCTACGTCCCAACCAGTGCACCACGACTGGTATATGAAATGTCGTGGTGTGTGCTGCCTGTCTGTGGGGAAAGTATAAAATATCCCTTGCAGCTAATGGAATGATGTAGCGGGTTTCCTCTCTAAGAATACGAAATGTTTTACATCTAGTAGCCGATGATTAATAAACCAATGTGCTCTAGCGGTGTCGTTAAACTTAAACAATACAGAACTTTATCTTTTAACTTTTCCTCTCGGAAATTATGGTACAATGTATGAGGAAATCACACGTTCTGTTAGACAGCGTTTCACATGTGTAACACGTGTTCAAACGCACGTGCATGCACGCACGCACACAATCACACATACGCACACACATGCATGCACACACACAAGACACATGCACACACACATACACACACACACAGACACACACACAGACAGAAACACACACACAGACACACACACACACACACACACACACACACACACACCACATACAAACACACCTACGACTGGTATATCAAATGTGGTGTGTGCTGCCTGTCTGTAGGGAAAGTGTTTATAAAATATCCCTTTGCAGCTAATGGAATGATGTAGCGGGTTTCCTCTCTAAGACTACGAAATGTTTTACATCTAGTAGCCGATGATTAATAAACCAATGTGCTTTAGCGGTGTCGTTAAACAATACAGAACTTTATCTTTTAACTTTTCCTCTCGGAAATTATGGTACACTGTATGAGGAAATCACACGTTCTTGTAGACAGCATTTCATATGTATGTGTAACACGTGTTCAAATGCACGTGCATGCATGCACACACACACAATCACACATACACGCACAAACACACACACACACACACAGTGAGGCACACACACACACAGTGAGACACACACACAACATACACAGACACACACACACACTCAAACACACATACAGACATACACGCGCGCGCGCGCACGCACGCACACACACACACACACACACACATACGCGTCAACCATGTACATTAGTAGTAAAAGGAGGCGTTTAAAATGCAATAAGATTATCAAAGAGAGAAACAGAGACATCAGAGACGGAGATCAGATTTTGCGAAACTTATAAAAGGGGAAAAAGAAACAAAGAAACCAACAACACACACGCACGCGCGCGAACATGACCACCCTCCGCCAAACAATGGCAAAGGCAAAACAAATTACCCCTGCCCCCACCCCCCCAAAATACAACAACACCAAGCAACAAACCCCCCCCCCCCCAAAAAAAACAAAAAAGTTTCCTGACACACACAAACAAAAAAACAAACAAAAAAACTCCGTTCCAAAGACGGGACTCACATAGGATATCAGCTGGAACCAGGGACTGTGGGGTGGGGGTGGTGCGTGCTATGAGTTACCTGTTATAGTAAAGTAAAGTTTGTTTTTATTTAACGACGCCACTAGAGCACATTGATTTTTTTATACTATCATCGGCTATTGGACGTCAAACATATGGTCATTCTGACACTGTGTTTTAGAGGAAACCCGCTGTCGCCACATAGGCTACTCTTTTACGACGGGCAGCAAGGGATCTTTTATTTGCGCTTCCCACAGGTAGGATAGCACAGACCATGGCCTTTGTTGAACCAGTTATGGATCACTGGTCGGTGCAAGTGGTTTACACCTACCCACTGAGCCTTGCGGAACACTCACTCAGGGTTTGGAGTCGGTATCTGGATTAAAAATCCCATGCCTCGACTGGGATCCAAACCCAGTACCTACCAACCTGTAGACCGTTGGCCTAACCACGACGCCACCGAGGCCGGTAGGCTTTGTAAATTCAACTCAATAATATTTTTCCAAGTAAAGCAGACAAGACAGACAGACAGACATACCTTTTGAAACTTTTATTTCAGTACACTCAGGTCGCCACTGGGATATTTCTCGTTCCAACCAATGCACCACAGTTGGTGTCGTTAAACAAAACAAACGTTTTAAACACTTTTGTCAAATGGGTATTTACAATGACAAGATGAGCTCTTCGTAGGATATATACACATAATTCAAAACGTCTTGAAATGAAAAGTTTAAGGTTTTTTTTTTTAACGATACCACTAGAGCACATTGATTTATTAATCAACGGCTATTGGATGTCATACATTTTGTAATATATATGTGTTAGTTTGTGGAGAGAGCGAGCGAGAGGGGGGGGGAGAGAGAGAGAGACAGAGAGAGAGAGAGAGAGAGAGAGAGAGAGAGAGAGAGAGAGAGAGAGAGAGAGAGAGAGAGAGAGGGAGAGAGAGAGAGAGAGAGAGAGAGAGAGAGAGAGAGAGAGAGAGAGAGAGGTAACGATCTACACCACGGCACATAGAATAGAAGTTTTATTTTCGAATCACTCAGCACATTTAAAATACAGTTTGTTGCCGTCGGACATGTGGTGAAAGACCTCAGAGATAATTAGTGAGGAAACCCGCTGCCGCCATTTCACGGCTACTCTTTTCGATTAATTAGCAGCAAAATCTCTTTTTTGTATGCCCCATCCCACAGACAGGATAGTACATACCACGACCTTTGATACACCAGTTGTGAAGCATTGGCTGGAATGCAAAATGAACAAATGCTATCGCCACATAGGTTACTCTTGTACCAAAAAACATCTATGGATCTTTCAAAAGCACTTCCCTGTTGTCAAGACAGTACATTCCACGGCCGTTGGCAGGGACAGCAAAATATCTCGAGTCCATTGAGGACAATCGATTATGCGATACAGGCGATCAATCTACCCCTGAGTTTCATTCTACGGAGGGGGTGTAACTTCAAAATAGTCTGTGTCAAAAAGGAACCGATGAATTGCAATCTAACTTTTATTTGTAATACATAAAGTTAATATTCGTATAACAACATATTATTGAAGTTTTAAACCCATACCAACTCAAATAAGATTTTTTGGAAAACAATTCAACATAATTTTTTTTAAAGTTTTTTTTACCATGAAAATATTATATCTTTAATACAGGATTGAAAAAACCACATTTAGAACAGCTTCACTGGCATTGTTATTGAAGTAATCGATAATGCAGTACACAGAGACTAAAGGTAAAATTTTTGCGAGCTTTAGTTTGGCTGTTCCAACATGTGCCTACATACCCGTATCAAAAAAAAAAAAAAAAAACCCAACAAAAAACACACCAAAAAATTTAATCTATGCAATTTTATTATAGCATGCATTTAGCTCGAGTGCCCTGTTATGTGTGCAAGTATATTTGATCAAACATATACACAGGATAGAACTAGAGGACACTCGAGCTAATATGAATTACATCCATAGACAAAGACAATGCAGGCAATGTCTTATTTAACGACGCACTCAGCACATTTTATTTACGGTTATATGGCGTCGGACATATGATTAAGGACCACACAGATATTGAGGGAGGAAACCCGCTGTCGCCACTTCATGGGCTAGACTTTTGTGATTAGCAGCAAGGGATCTTTTATATGCACCATCCCATAGCACATACCACGGCCTTTGATACACCAGTCGCGGTGCACTGGCTGGAACGAGAAATAGCCAAATGGGCCGACCGATGGGGATCGATCCTAGACCAACCGCGCATCAAGCGAGCGCTTTACCACTGGGCTACGTCTCGCCCTACACCTATAGGTGTTCAACCTCCCATTCTCGAGGTGGTGGGGGTGGGGTGAGGGTGGGAGTAAGGGTAGTTCGTGTTTAAGCTGAATTAAACAAAAACGTTCGAATTTGAATAACAAGGTTTATTCATATTTGCATTACTACAACAAAACAACTATATATGGTTCCAAACGAATCGATGCGAATTTTTTTCAAGGATTACAACTGGTATTGTGAGTAGAGTGCTGGAAACACATGGTGAACAGTTGTTAGGCCAAACTCATTTTGTATGAACGACTCCATCGTCTTTTTGTCCAAATGCGAAGATATGCTCTAGTACTGGCGGTGGGGGTTATATTAGTTACGCTTATGATTACATCCAGCCCACATGGGAAGTACATTTCCACAACACCCCCCCCCCCCCCCCAAAAAAAAACCCCCAACCCAACCCCCCCCCCCCCCACAAAAAAACCCAAAACCCCCCAACCAATAAAATAAAAAAAGACAAAAAACAAAAATAAAATAAAATAAAAACAAAATAAATAAAAATAATAAAAATAATAAAAATAAAATTAAAACAATAAATTAAAAATTATTAATTAAATTCGTCTGTTAAAAACATATTTTCGGACTCTTTATAATTCAGGGAAGGGATATGCACTTCAAGAACCCTTATACCTATGGATCCGCGACTTTGCGGTATGTATAGAACATTTTAAGTGACTGGAAACAGGTACGTGCATTCAGAGTCCACGAAAACGTTAATCACGATCTCGAGTCTACGCACATATGCAGTGTGTACACTAACCACCATCCTTGTCGTTTCCGAAACCTAAAAGTGACAAGGAAAGTTGTAGCTCACGGTGTCAGATACAATGTTATCAGACAACGTACCCGATCAACTGCAGCAACCCGTATAAAGGTGCATGGTCTTCGGAAAGCAATGTACTGACTACCTACAGTCTGTCTCAAAAGGCGACGTCACACAATACGAGAGTCTCGTACGTATGTGAATAACCGATTGCATAACAAATGATGAAATTGTCGTGTTTTTTTTGTGTCAGATTCGGTTATTATTCTCGTACGAGGTATTCGTATCGTTGGCGCCGTGAACACCCTGAAACTGGCTCAGAGTCTGGGTCTGGCGAATACGGTACTCGTCGAAAAAAAAAGACGCACTGAATCGAATGTAAAAGACACCACGTCTCTGCTGGCGCGAACGAATGGGAGATGGGATGGTAGCTGGCATAATCCTTTGTTATATATTTGAGGGCGCTTGGCACTAGAACTTGTATGCACATGACGACATTAAAGATTTTCTAATCTCTAATGATGTCACACACATACAGTTTGTATGACTTTGCCACGGAGTTAAAGTCTCGAACTCTTGTTAGTGTCGAGTCTAGAGGTAGTACTAAACCAAATAACATCCGACTGGGTCAAAGTTCAACTTTTGACAGAGCAGTAAATACCACTATGCAAATTTTTTTTATATTTGATATGTAATTACAATCGTTAAAAAGTCTCGGTTAGTCGATAACATCTTACAAATTGCAGCAAACTCAGTAATATCCCTTTAAACAAATGGGTTATTTAAATACTACAGTGGTCAACCTATATATAATCATCAAAGAAAAATTTCGAAAGGCATATCAGAATTTTGTATTATGTTTTTTTTTATGAGGAACTATTTCCTAAACAAGACTATATTAAGCTGTTACGATACAACAACTGGTGGTGTGGTGTCAATACATATATTACACTGCTGTACACAGATGGAATGCACAAAACAAGACTCCATTCTCTAACTATAGGAGTGGGCCATATACAGATTTTGGTGTCCTATCCTGCACAGTCCATTAAAATCTGTCTTGGCCATAAAGCCCAATCAGCTGTTGTGTATGCCCAAATAGTGTCCATGAACCATAATTAATACAGCTGTCGTGTATGCCCAAATAGTGTCCATGAACCATAATTAATACAGCTGTCGTGTATGTCCAAATAGTGTCCATGAACCATAATTAATACAGCTGTCGCGTATGCCCAAATAGTGTCCATGAACCATAATTAATACAGCTGTCACGTATGCCCAAATAGTGTCCATGAACCATAATTAATACAGCTGTCGTGTATGTCCAAATAGTGTCCATGAACCATAATTAATACAGCTGTCGCGTATGCCCAAATAGTGTCCATGAACCATAATTAATACAGCTGTCACGTATGCCCATATAGTGTCCATGAACCATAATTAATACAGCTGTCGCGTATGCCCAAATAGTGTCCATGAACCATAATTAATACAGCTGTCGCGTATGCCCAAATAGTGTCCAAGAACCATACTTAATACAGCTGTCACGTATGCCCATATAGTGTCCATGAACCATAATGAATACAGCTGTTACGTATGCCCAAATAGTGTCCTTGAACCATAATGAATACAGCTGTTACGTATGTCCAAATAGTGTCGATGAACCATAATGAATACTAGAGTAAGAACAAAATATATCATCAAAATGCGGTGAAAGTAAATACAAATCGACAAACTATGCAATAGGCAAGCTGACATATTATTATATCACAGCAAAACTTGAATAAAATGTAATCAGGCTCTTTGTTATAATATCCAGACAGAGTAAAACCAATGGTGTAAACATAGATTAAATATTGATGTTCTTGTATATAATATACTAAGTATATCATGTAAACGCAGTAAAACTAATAATGTAACAATGTAACTGTATTTTACATAGTATTTACACAACACACAAAACATACACACACGCACGCGCGCACGCATGCGCACACACATTCTCTCTGTATCTCCCCTCTCTCTCTCTCTCTCTCTCTCTCTCTCTCTCTCTCTCTCTCTCTCTCTCTCTCTCTCTCTCTCACACACACACACACACACACAAATACACAAATAAATAAAAGTACATTTATATTTGAAAGCAATATGAGAAACAAATAAAACGGCTCATAATTATTTACAAGGTTCAAAGAATTAAAGTTAAAAAGGTTATTACACATGCTAACGTATTCACCGTAACTCTATTCCATGTGCCATACTTATACATAATTATTACGTATTAATTTACAAATACAGTAACATCATATTCTTTCTATTGTAAATATCAATGTTTTTATGTATGTATGTATGTATGTATGTATGTATGTATGTATGTACGCCTTTTTCATACTTGGAATATACTACAAGTTATTTATTTCT
Source organism: Gigantopelta aegis (assembly GCF_016097555.1). Classification (NCBI taxonomy): domain Eukaryota; kingdom Metazoa; phylum Mollusca; class Gastropoda; order Neomphalida; family Peltospiridae; genus Gigantopelta; species Gigantopelta aegis. Next base: position 29,986,647 of record NC_054708.1, read on the forward strand.
GAGCCGATTGATTTGTAATTTGTACATGAAAATAGTATTGTTGTGTTGTATACAAAACACTTGGACCTTTCCTCTTACGTGAAACCAAACTGACGTTATTTACAATACACATTTTTACAGAATGATGGGACGAACTATAGAAGTGATTTCGTTATCTCGAATGTTGGAAATTCAGTGCAGATTTACTTCTCTGTGGAATGAAATGATAAATATCTTCATATCTCGAACCCGACGTAGATAATAATTCTGTACTTTATTTGTCTGTCTCGACATTGTAATATCGAATCAAACGAAGAATGGATATTCCGGTCGGCTGAGAAAATGGCAGAACATCCGGTATAGAAGAAGCAAATAGGGTGACGATGGCCTTTGTTCTGGTTTTGAGGCTGAAAGTTAAAAAAGAAGCACATTAAAATCACACATATTATAGCACAAAAGCTATATAGAGAATAATACATGAGTGGCCGTTAGATACATTTATCTCACAACGAGTTGTTTTATAATGTATCTGACGAGCGAAAGCGAGTTTGATACGTTTTTAAACGAGTTCTGAGATAAATGGTATCTAACGGACACGAATGTATTATATTATTTCTTACATATTGTCAAAATCCAGGTTTTAAGCAAATTTTAACATCTTTTTTTTACTAAAAGTTATTTACAGCCGTTGCACTTGCAGCTGACACATGAATGTCAGGTTAACTATACGTCACAGTCTAATCGATTTCCATCGTGTAGGGTTTCATTGGATGTATGGCAGTGGTGACCTGGTCATAACCTAGGAACAGCCAATCGTAGGTCTTGAAATTGTTAACACACGTACATGTGTTAACAACCATGTCTAATTAAAAATAATGCATGGCATTCTCACCAACGGGTGTGTAAGAAAAAGTGATTAATTTACAAAGGCCAACTTTTACAGAGACTGTCGTCCCGAGTTCGATATCATTGTAAAGTTAATAAACCTTGTTTTGTTTAACGACACCACTAGAACACATTAATTTATTAATCATCGGCTATTGGATGTCAAACAGTTGCTAATTTTGACATACAGCCTTAGACAGGAAACCCGCTACATTTTTCAATTAGTAGCAAGGGATCTTTTATATATGCAACATCTCACAGAGAGGATAGCACATACCACAGCTTTTGATATACCAGTTGTGATGCACTCGCTGGGACGACTAATTTACAAAGGCCAACCATTAAAGAAACTGCCATGAGTTCGATGACATTGCAAAAGTTTGTTTTGTTTAACGACACCACTAGAACACATTTATTAATGAATCATCGTCAATTGTGACATATATATTAGAGAAAAAACCCGCTATTTTTTTCCATTGGTAGCTAGATATATTTTACATCCACCGTCCCACAGACAGGATAGCACGATATACCAGTCGTAGGACACTGACTGGAAAGAGAAATAGCCCAATGGATCCACCGACGGCGATCGATCCTAGATCGACCGCGCACGAGGCGAGCGCTTTACCACTGGGTTACGTCCCGCTCGCTATCATTGTAAGAAGTTTGTTTTGTTTAACGACACCACTAGAGTACATTGATTAATTAATGATCGGCTATTGGATGTCAAACATTTGGCAATTCTGACTCGTAGTCATCAGAGGAAACCCGCTACATTTTCCCTAATGCATCAAGGGATCTTTTATATGCTCCATCCCACAGAGAAGGATAGCACATACCACGGCCTTTGATATACCAGTCGCGGTGCACTGGCTGGAACGAGAAATAGCCTAATAGGCCCACTGACGAGAATGGTCACTGTAAGATGTTTCCGACTAACAGAGTCTTTTTTAACAACTACATTTACATATATATTCAATCCATTTTCTCGTTGACAATACCAGCGAAATGTGCTCAATGTGTTTCTCGTCATTCTAATGTTTATAACAGCTCAAATTTAATTTTGCTCCGTAAGTTTGTACATAAGAAATTATGTATACCTGTATATATAAGTTTTGGCTACCACAAAGATGAGGACTGCCAGAAACACCCAACATACAATGATATTCGAAACAAGAAAACTAAATGTGATTAGTATGTGATTGTAGTCGTGAAAAGGGTCCATTAGTTGAACATCGTGTCCCGAGTCAGGTCCCTGATCATATCAGAGACTTTACTCGTGAGAGGCGTGTTCGAAACCCCAGTGGTACATGAACACGTAAAACTAGTTGCCCATTGCCCATCAGCTGAAAACAGCTTACAATAGAGGCAAATCCAGGACCATCTCTTTAAAGGGATATTGTTTGCTGAAACCAGACATTCATATAATCAGTCTAACTCACAAGGTTATCAAGCAATAATATTTGATTTGTTTTTTAAGATGTTATAAAAAAAAAAAAAAAAAAACTCGACCTAAACTACACCAAAAAACAAAACAAAAACAACACACAAAACCACAATAAATAAATAACCAAACCCAAAACAAAATAAATTTTAAGCAAAACGAAACGAAACAAAACAAACAAAACAAACAAAACCAATAACAAACAAACAACCCCCCCCCCCCCACCAAACCCCCTACCCCACCCCCATTAAAACAAAACAACAACAAGAAACCTCTTCCCAAACCCAAACAAATCAACATACTAAAATAGTAGGTACTAGGTAGAGTTTTAGCAGACGAATGGTTGTTTATATGTGTGTGTGGGGGGGGGGGGGGGGGGGGGGGGTTTGGGGGTTTTTTTGGTTTGTTTTTTGTGGGGTTTTAATTTAGCTTTTTTTTGTAATTTGTAATTTTTAAAAAAATTTATAAGATGATCTACAGAAATACTAAATCTGTAGATACACAGAAAGCCAACATTTACACAGGACTGAAGACTTGGAATAAATAAAACTTGTCTAAATTCCAAATATTTAATTGAAATCATTCACTCTCAATCCAGAGATCAAAGTTCATCCAATGTTAAAACTTTTGATTTTTCAACATTATACACAACAATCTACAACGACACACTTAAGGGAAAACTATATTCCTTGATCAAAGGGGCATTTATTACAAAGAACGGTGAACGAAGATATAAATACATAACTATCTTCTACGGATGACGAGTCGTAAAGACCGAGAGTTAATCCAGACTAAAGTATTCTGAGACAGACATATGTGACATGCTGGTCTTCCTCGTTGACAATATATGTATCAAATTTGGGGATAGAACATACCAATCTAATTAAAATTAGCTCCACTATTACATGTGGATCTAACAGCAGCCCGTTGGAGCTCATGTCCAGTTGACCTTTCATTCGACCAATCAAAACATTACTTGCAAAATCATGACAGTTATTTGAAAAGAATTTGAAAATATTCGGGATTATGCCGAGGGTATACGAAATGATTCGGGTGAATTACGAAGTATGCCGGAAACTAATTTCAATATAAAATTTTATATAAAATTCGTTTCAAGACGAAACAAAACCCCATGATGGTATAGCTATAAAATCTGTTTATACTAGTATACAATCCAGAGTTTATTACTGCACTTTTCCCCCGTTTTTTCAATGTTGAAATAGACCAACAAGTTCGCCTATTGCATAAATAGTCTCGCCCGATATTTTTAGAATTTGTATGCTCCCGAATAACGCTATAAAAGGCGAAGTGTAATTGGTCGATATTTAAATTGTTATTTATAGATGAAATGTCACCTGAACATGGGTGTCCACGCAATGCTATTAGATCTACTGGTAGACCCCAGTAGAGCTAATTTTAATCAGATTGAGAAAATACATGCAGGAAACAGGAATCCTCATGGGCACTAACTATGCTCCACTACTCGCTGAGTTGTTCCTCTTTGCATGTGAATAGGAAATTGTGAATAATCTGGCTAAACGTTTTAACTTTACTTTCCGCTAAATTGATGATCTTATAACATTCAATAACAGCAGGATTACAAGAGTTGGAAATACGAGAAACATCTGAATGTATTAAATCAGTTTCATTCCTCGATATATGCGTAAAGATTCAAAGCGACACCTTCCAAAGTAAGCTGTATGACAAAAGGGATGACGTCAACTTTCCAATAGTCAATTTTCCCTTTATGTCGAGCAATATACCTTCTGCTCCAGCTGTTGGTGTCTACATATATCACAAATTCTTAAGATACCAAAGGGCATGCTCATTATACGCAGATTTAAAACAACGCCGTGTCATTCTGGTACAGAAATTGTTCCATCAGATTTATGATGTCCAGGGACTTCCGAGGACATTCAAAACGTTTCATGGTAGACATTGAGAAGTTTTATCTGCTGAATACGATACATCACTGACCAAAATAGTGACTGCTGCTATTCCATATTTCTCTTTGATGAAACTTTTGCACTTTTTGTTTTATCGTTTTAAACAACTGTGGTGGCAGTACTCACTACGAGTGCCACTGCTGAGGCAGGATATGTTCACCTTTCGAGAACACCTGATATGACCGCTATTTTAACAGTGATTCATAAGTGCATATCATCAAAGCTATATTAATATTCCAATGAGCTCTATCCTGTTTTAGTTTTAATTTAATAAAACTATTCTGGGAGTGGCAGTCCTCTTTGTGGCGGCTCAAGAAGGATCTCGTGAGTGGCTAATTTCATATAGCAGACGAGACACTTGATAGAAGTTTATTTTGTTTAACGACACCACTAGAGCACATTGATTAATTAATCAATTATTGGCTATTGGATGACAAACATTTGGTAATTCTGACTCGTAGTCATCAGAGAAAACCCATTACATTTTTCCTAATGCAGCAATGCATCTTTCATTTGCACTCTGCCACAGACAGGAAAGCACATGTCACGGCCTTTGATCAGTTGTGGTGCAATGGGTGGCACGAGAAAAATTCTAATCAGTTGAATGGATCCACCGAGGTGGTTTGATCCTGCGACGCAAGCACCTCAAGCGTGTACTCAACCGACTGAGCTAAATCCCGCCCCCAGACACTAGATAGAGACTCATGGAATGAACCATCATTTTACCACTCACTGTGCAAAAATACGGTCTTTTAAAGGCATACTGTCACAGATTTAAGTACCTTATTTCTCTAAAAATTAATAATAAATATAGATTACATTAATTTTTACAGACCAAATCTAGCTATTGAATCACTTTAACTACACCATGATGGAGTGAAATCCATGTCAACCCTCTCAGCAATGTTAGTTTTTGAATTATGGACCATTGCCATAATTCAATTATTTTTACAAAATATCATTAAAGGGACATTCCTGAGTTTGCTGTAGTTTTTAAGATGTTATCGACTAGCATAGAATTTTTGACGACTGTAATTACATATCAAATGTACTTTTCTGCATAAATTATTAGTGGCTGTATATCAAACGTGTTTCTGATAGTTCTAATATTTGTACTAGGTCAAATTTCATTTTATTTCCTAAATAGGATTTTTTCGTACATACGAAATTATTTGAAGACAAAATCCAGTTTGGGCTTCTTACAAATATTAAGACGACCAGAAACACACTGAATATACAGACACTGATATTCTAAACAAGAAAATATATTTAATATTTAAGTTTAATCGTAGAAATATTTTATTAGTCAGAAACATCTTACAATGCAGCAAACTCGGGAATGTCCCTTTAATAAGTGGAGTATGGTGGTTACGTAGATGGATGATTAAAGTACATTTAGGGACAGATCCAATAGATGTATTTTTAAGTAATATTTGTTAGGCCATGTAATAGGTCATTGGTCTGTGACAATATGCCTTTAAAACGTATTTGTCGTTCGGATTTCAAGGCGTGCCAGGTCTTGTGTTGGGTGTTTCATGCATAAGATCTCAACAAAAGAACAAAAGCGTCGTGTGTAGACTTCCAGCCGGCTCGTTCATTAATGTTTCAGTCGACTTGAATTAATTAACTGAATATTTTTGGATAGGCCAGGTTGAATACGACCATTACGTTATGTTTAATTAATCTTTGCCAACTCATCCACAAAGAGAAAATGAATGGAAAGCTGCATCCTGATATTATTACTGCCACACTGTTTTGTGTAATGTCTGCTGTAAATTGTAAACATGTCTTTATAAGATTATTGACTCAAACCATGCTAATCAATCCATCTTTCAAGATAACTGTTTGACTAATGTAAATAGTGCTAAAACAATATGGAGGAACTAGATGGTTAACAAAAATTGCTAATGTGTCTTAATATAAGATTTACACCTGTTGGTCACTTCAATCACTTATATATCTGATGAAATTAATTATAAAAATATAATGTAAATAAAATATGTGCTACATGCTTTTGTTTGTTTTTGTTTTGTTTTTTAAAACGAGAGGAAAAAATACCCCAAAGAGACCCCTCAACAAAACATCACCCCCCACCCCCCCCACCCCCAAAAAAACCCCCCACAACAACAACAAAAAACAAACAAATACAAAAACAAAAATAAAAAACGAAACAAAACAACCAACCACACAAAAGAAAAAACAACCATCGTTCGGAAATTTCACGAGAACTCGCAAACACGTATGGCCTTAATTTTGGTTAATTCAAGGTCACGCGTTTAGAGGTGAAACTATAAATATTGCGCAGAGTCACATGTTGGCCATAAACTGCCACATAATATTTTAATGACTGAACAATTGTCAGATTCAGTCATGCTTACTGTTGTTGAGGCTTCATATATATATATATATATATATATATATATATATATATATATATATATATATATATATATATAGGTTGCACACCACCATTAATTACTCCATGCAGTTCAATATAATTTCTGTCAGAATATATTCTAGGAAAACACATCAAGAGGGTAATATGACTAATAGGTGTTTTGTTTTTTTAGGGATTCTCCTCCTTTGACAGCTAGCACGCAACAATTCATCATAGGTTGATCACGAACAGTTTTCATTTAGCCACCCTCATACCAAAGCACCGCCTCATGTTGCTATTTATTTCATTTTAACGTATGTTCGTGCTTATATATCCAATTAAGGTTCAAGCACGCTGTCCTGGGCACACACCTCAGCTATCTGGGCTGTCTGTCCAGAACTGGGTTAGTTGTTAGTGGTTAGTGAGAGAGAAGAGGGTGCAGACATGGAATACTTTCTGCACCCCTGGTGTAGTGGTCTTACACCTACCCATTGAGTCGTTAAAACTCGCTCAGGGTGGGAGCCGGTACCGGGCTGCGAACCCAGCCGTATATCTGATGGCTTAACCACGACGCCACCGAGACTGGTTGTTGCTATTATGCAATTGTGTGGCACTATATCACTCGCACAGTTTTTATCAGTTAGTACTAAATATAACAAGTAACCTGAAATCAATGTGTTATTTAAATACTACAGAGGTCAGCCTACCTGTAAGCATCAAGCAAAGATTTAAAAATGCATATCAGAATTTTGTATTATTATTTGTTTTATTATGAGGAACTATTTCCTAAACCGAACTATATTAAGCTGCTACAACAAGTAAAGCCACGACAAACGATGGCTATATATAGTTATAGTATCACTGTGTGTGTGCGCGCATAAGTGCGTGCGTGTATGTGTGCGTGTGCGTATACGGGACGATCTAACAAATACAATAATGCACTTCTTGAAGAATTACCGCTCGCCTGTACAAACCAAATAAAATGTTGGACGATATTCTCTTTCTAAACTACATTAATAGTTTAATTATTCAAAATAGCTACTGTTAGTTATTAGCACGGTATATATTAATTAAAAAAAAGAAAATACCTCTCTTTAATGTGGCTAACGTCTTCAGCACTTAACAAAATATAAAATAACCCGTTAATTCAGAGTATTTTTTTATCTAAATGGGATGAGAACATTAATCTACAGATCGATATTTTAGAGAAATGTTAGATCCATGTGCCTAACCCATTGGTGTTCATAACTAATAACCTACGTTTGAAATCGTAATATCAACTGACAAGAAGAATCAAATACTTACTGAATGTTTTCGAAAAAGTAACTCCCTCGTCCTTAATAATGGTAGGTTGTTTCACACTGGCAGACTCGGTATCAGGTAAATTCCCACTCTGATTGCGGAATAAAGTCGTTTCTTGCCAGCTGTGATAGGACAGGTCCTCAACATGCCAAGTTTCGCCAATTCCATCGGTGTCACCATTACTACTAACAGTTGTGGTTTCAACAATGGTTCTATCCTCAGAGCGACCGATTCTAGGATTTACGGATTCTGTCGTGGAATTCGAATCACTTGATGTACATGAATAAACATTTTTCTCCAGCAACTGTTTAGCTGTGATATTGCAGAAAGTGATATTTGTATTTTCACCAGATACGCCAGTCTTTGACTTGACCACTTTATCCACGTGTTCTTCGGTAGGTTTGGTTTCATCCCCAAAACTCTCGTACGTGTCAGAGACCTGCATCTGCTCAGACGAACCGGCGAGAAGATCAGAATATTTTCCAGTGGTCTTAACGTCACCACTAGTTTTACCTTTTCCAACAGAAGAATTTTGTTTGAGACTGGAACTGTTGTCGTTGATCTTCACAGGACTAGTGAAACCCTTGCTTGAATCAGGTGATGTGTCAGACGTTTGATTGACCCTGAATGCCACCCTACCTTCCTTTCTATCACCTCTGAACTGTTCAGATTTTGCACCACTGTCCACAATTGTAGAGACTGATGTTAGAGAGTTTTCTTTTGATGAAGCCACATATCGTTGTGTGTTTCTCGAAAAAGACTTTGCATCACTGTACACATGTTCGACACTAGAACCAACTGTTGTCTTTGTTTTGGAAGGAATGCTCGTACCCGAAAGAACACCTTCCTGATTTGGATTCATTTCTGTAACCAATTTGTAACTTTCTTTCTGTAACTCACCAGCTTGGTCGTTGTCTTCCTGGAGTTTGTCCTGCAATACCGAAGAGTCTGAATCAGAGTTGGTACTGTAAGTTACTGCGGGCGAGTCATTCGTGTGCGGATTTCCGTTTTGTTCAGATTCACGAGTTACACTAGATATCTGCTGTTTTGCAATATGCACTGATACCTTCTTGCTTGAAATTGCCTGGCCTGCATTGAGACTATTTCCATTGACATCGTCATCACGTATTAAAGGCCTATATACAGATGTCGACGAATCTTGTCCAAGTTTTGTATGAAGGAAAGTTGCACTCTTTTCGGTTCCTTTAGAAACATGTTCTTTGTCTGTAGTTTTTGAACGAGCATCAGATTCAGTCGGTTTTATTACAGATCTGCTTTGGTTAGTCTGTGAAGAGTTCTCTTTTGGTTTCTCCCGAACGTCATTGTGTTTTCCATCAAAAAACAAGACATCTCTTCTGAAACCAGTAGATTCTAGCCTACTGATAACGGACGTTTCTAATTCATCGCGCCCATGTGGGTTTGGATTTGGCCAAGAGGATGCAGAACCGTCTGTTGCCGTATTAATAGATGTTACATTCTCTGACACATTGATTTTGTGACTTTCATCTTTTTTATCTTTAGATATGTTTGGGTTTGTTGGACCGAATTTATCAGATGGAGTTTTGTTTATTCCTGTGGTGTTACCAGCCTTCTCTCCTTGCTGGACTTTCTCTGTAGAAGCTTTCGAGACACCAACACGGGATATCCCAGAGGAGTCCACACCTACTGTTTTATTACCGAGTCCCATAACAGCTACTGGTGTAGACGAAACAGCAGCTTTAGATGTTGTATCACGAGCTTTCGATAATTCACTTTTATACTGGGTTTTAGGTGTTTCAGTTGAAATGTGAGTTTTAGGCATTTCAGTTTTAGACTGGGTTTTAGGTGTGTCAGTTGAAATCTGAGCTTTAGGCATATCAGTTTTAGACTGTGTTTTGGGTGTTTCATTTGAAATGTGAGCTTTAGGCATATCAATTTTAGACTGGGTTTTAGGTGTCTCGGTTGTAATCTGAGCTTTAGACATATCAGTTCTAGACTGGGATGTAGATGTTTCATTTGGAGCCCGAGCTTCAGACATTCCAGTTCTTGACTTGGTTGTAAATGTTTCAGTTGTATCCTTAGCTCCAGACATTCCAATTCTTGACTGAGCTGTAGCTGTTTCAAATGTAGCTTGCTGTTTAGATATTCCTGTTCTAGTCTGGGCTGTAGATGTTTCAGTTGTATCCTTAGCTTTAGATATTCCAATTCTTGATAGAGCTGTCGCTGTTTCAGATGTAGCTTGCTGTTTAGATATTCCTGTTCTAGTCTGGGCTGTAGATGTTTCAGTTGTATCCTTAGCTTTAGATATTCCAATTCTTGATAGAGCTGTCGCTGTTTCAGATGTAGCTTGCTGTTTAGATATTCCTGTTCTAGTCTGGGCTGTAGATGTTTCAGTTGTATCCTTAGCTTTAGATATTCCAATTCTTGATAGAGCTGTCGCTGTTTCAGATGTAGTTTGATGTTTAGATATTCCTGTTCTAGCCTGGGATGTAGATGTTTCATTTGTATCACAAGCTTTAGACATCTCGGTTCTAGACTGAACTTTAGATGCTTCAGTTGTAGCATGAACTTTAGCTTGAGTTTGAGACAATACAGTCTTAGTCTGATATCCTTGACGTGTCGGCAGATCTTTAAACTCTTGCTTTGTTGGCAGATTAGCCTCTTTTGTTTCAATCGTAGATGACTCCACTGTAATGTGCGACTGTGTTTCTTTTAGGTACTCTTTCGTATTTGAATTACCAGGCAACTTCATAACAGCAACTGGGGAGGCATCTAAAGTATCTTTAAACATTTCGGTTTTAGATATTTTTATTTCTGGTGAGAGTCTCTGCGTGGTAATCCACGTCTGTGTCTGTGTCAACTCTGTTCCCAATTTATGTTTCTTACCAATGTCTATAGAAGCTGGGACAGTGGGAGGGAGAGTCTTTTTTGTATAGTCAGTTTTGGATGATCCTAAATTGCTTGGCAATGAATGCACATTCCTTCTGTGCTGTTGGGTTGAACCTGTAGAAATCCGCAAAGATGGCTGTTCGGAGGGTGGCTGACTTCCAGAGACAAAGGTCTGTGTTGTCATGACTTCTGACGACTTCCACTCACGTAAGGAGGATCCTACATTATCTCCAATAAAGGTATTTTTAGAGACGTTCAGAACAGCTTCAGGAGATGCAGGCAACGTTTCCCTCGGTCTTTTAGCAGACGTCTTTTCTGCACGTGCATCCAGTTTCTCTGCTGCAAACATGGACACTGAGGGAGTCACCACGGGTGATACTTTGGATGTTTTCTTCCTCTTGGCCCAGTCTGGCTCGTCTGTGCTTGCACTGTGCTGCGTTTTGGTGACGCTGGTGGTGTAAGGGCTGCTCCTTGGGGAGACCTTCACGACAGGAATGGGGATCGACGGGAGTGTTTCTTTACTCATGGCAACGCTGCTTGTGTCCAGTGCTCCCTTTGAGTTAAAATCAGATTCGCGTGGAGAACGTGTGGTGGATGGAACAGCGACTTGGTTACGTCTCGGTGACGTCACTACTGCGTCCTCAGCTCCGTCTGCACTGTCCTCGCAACGACTGTCAGAGGATGTCTTTTCTGAAAGTAGCAACGAATATAGCACATTAAAATAAATCACATTAATTAATGTATGCATGTATGTATGTATGTATGTATGTACTAGAATATGTACCAGAGAGAGAGAGAGAGAGAGAGAGAGAGAGAGAGAGAGAGAGAGAGAGAGAGAGAGAGAGAGAGAGAGAGAGAGAGAGAGAGAGAGAAGAAAGAATACAGAGAAAGAGAAAGAAGAAAGAGTATATGTGTGTGTGTGTGTGTGAGAGAGAGAGAGAGAGAGAGAGAGAGAGAGAGAGAGAGAGAGAGAGAGAGTGAGAGTGTGTGTGTGGTTGCATATCGGTCTCCGTCTCTCTAAATATCTATCTATGTATGTATGTATGTATGTATCTATGTATGTATCTATCTATCTATCTATCTATCTATCTATCTATCTATCTATCAATATGTCTGTCTGTCTGTATATCTATGTCTGTCTGTCTGTGTCTGTATGGCATCTATGTTTGTGCATATCTTTATATATTTCTGCCTGTCTATACCTGTATGTTTGTATTTACCATAGTTTGACTTCTATACTATTAGTCTATACTTGTCGTCTCTCTGTTTATGCATGCCTGCCTGCCTAAATGTGTGTCTATTGACCATTCAAAATACAATCATATACGAACATTCAGAAAGAAAAGCTAAATACAAAGGAAGAAAATACCTGAAAAATAGGAATTACAAAATTTTTTTAAAGAAGAATACTGCAGATAGTAATTAGTCGATGCAGTTCATTATAATTTTTACACATAGGCCTATGTAACAGTCGCAGGTGTAATGTATTGCCACGTCTTTCGATCTTAATTGGAGCGGGTTTTAGCTCAGTCGGTTGAAAGAAAGAAGTGTTTTATTTAACGACGCACTCAACACATTTTATTTACGGTTCTATGGCGTCAGACATATGGTTAAGGACCACACAGATGTTTTTAGAGGAAACCCGCTGTCGCCACATAGGCTACTCTTTTACGACAGGCAGCAAGGGATCTTTTATTTGCGCTTCCCACAGGCAGGATAGCACAAACCATGGCCTTTGTTGAACCAGTTATGGATCACTGGTCGGTGCAAGTGGTTTACACCTACCCAATGAGCCTTGCGGAGCACTCACGCAGGGTTTGGAGTCGGTATCTGGATTAAAAATCCCATGCCTCGACTGGGATCCGAACCCAGTACCTACCAGCCTGTAGACCGATGGCCTAACCACTACGCCACCGAGGCCGGTCAGTCGGTTAAGTGCTCGCTTGATGTGCTTGCGTCGCAGAATCGAACTACCTCGGTGGATCCATTCAGCTGATTATTTTTTTGTCGTTCCAACCAGTGCACTACAACTGGACAAAGGCTGTGGTATGTGTTTTCCTGCCTGTGGAAAAGTGCATGTAAAAGATCCCTTGCTGTATTAGAAAAAATGTAGCGGGTTTCCTCTGATGACTATGAGTCAGAATTACCAAATGTTTGACATCCAATAGTCGATGATTAATTAATCAATGTGCTCTAGTGGTGTCCATAAACAAAACAAACATTTTCGATCTTGGAACTGGAACTGGTGATTAACGTGCACATTCAGAGCTAGCTGTTGTAGTGCACGCCTATCTTGGGCACAGGCACCGGCCGGTTTGTCTGTCCAGGACAGGAAATGTGTTTTCGATCTTAATCTTAATCAGCTAAAGTAGCATGGCAGAAGTTACTACTCATGGTATTGATCTACTTGGACATTCACTGGACTTGGTTTGCAATTAAGGTTACATTCGCGTGTATTTTATGGAGCGGTTATATATAGGAGTGGTCTTGCAGTTCTTCGTACTGCTGGCGAAATAATCGATGTGAAGCGAAGAATTTAAGGAAAAACTTATCAATTTCCGTTCGGATATAGTTAAAATCCGCCTTCATCCAATAACACATTTGTATAATTTGGACGCCCATTTTATTTAAAGTGCATGCCCGTGGAAAATTTGTTTTTAAGCGTAGGGATAAGGGGTTAGGCCAGCCAATCGGGCGGTCATGTTTCTCTGCATAATTGTGATCTTGGGATGTAATTTCCTAGCACCGAAAGAATATAATATAACAGTTTTGCTAGTTTTTGTTTGTGCTTTTATATATTTGGACAATAATAATGCTACGATCTTGGGTGTAAGGGCAGATGACGCCTATCCCTGTATTTTTACAGGCCAGAAATTAGGGGTGGGTGGAGGGGTGGGGGTGGGGGGTAAAGGGCATTAAGGTAATTGTCTTGTCTCGATGCAATATCTTGTTATGTTTAGATCTACGTTAAATTTGTTAATATAATGGATTTATTCCCGATTCTCACAAACTACAAATCCCGGATCAATGAAACTTGCACCAACGATATTTGCACCTGTGGATGTTTTATCCAAAGTACCGCTAAACAAAAACAAACACAAAGTTATTAAAACTGTAGCTCATTTTGTATTGTGCATGCTATACGACTGATGGGCGAGACCGCTGGTTTTTATACCATGTGTTTTCTTACCTTTACTTCCAATGATTTACACACGTTTTGCAGAGTATGTTGATGCGAATCCTTGCAATTTTTGCACACGACACTAATCGTTACGTGAGCAAGTTAAACGAGCAATGACGAGTTTGTAGTAACCAACGAAGAGTGGATATAATTAATTCAAACGTAGTACATGATGGCGTACCCAGAGGTGGGATCAATGGGCCATGGACACCCCCACCCAACTCCAATTAGACCTACATACCGTTTTCCTCAACGACATTATATATTTTCCTGTCGCCCCAAAACATGACTATTATATAGTGTATTAACCCCCTCCCTCCAAATAAGGAAGGAAGGAAGGAAGGAAACACATTTTATTTACGGTTATATGGCGTCAGACATATGGTTAAGGACCACACAGATATTGAGAGAGGAAATCCGCTGTCGCCACTTCATGGGCTACTCTTTTCAATTAGCAGCAAGGGAGTTTTATATGCACCATCCCACAGACAGGGTAGTACACACCACTGCCTTTGATATGCCAGTCGTAGTGCACTGGCTGGTACGAGAAATAGCCCAAATGGGCCCACCGACGGGGATCGATCCCAGACCGACGCGCATCGAGCGAGCGCCTTACCAATGGACTACATACCGCCCCCTCCAAATAAAATCCTGGCCACGCCAGAGAAAACAGTTAGCTAATAAAACCTAGTGTTATTTGAATTATTTAATCTGGGGAACCCAGTGTTATTACATCATAGGTTATCTTTTTACCCAACTGTTTCATATTTTGTTTTGCTGAATACAAACTAAATTGCTACGTACAATATTACTGTAGAGAAAAATCCATACGTAGCTACCACAAGGCCTAAAAAATGTGTGTTTCAAGTTTCATCCTTGGAAAAAAATAGGGTAGATAAAAAGGAACTTTAAAAAAAAATCATATCAAAACAAGAAACCGTAATCAGTCGAGGTGTTCCGAATTTAGTTTGCTGATTGCAAACAAATATCAGGAATCATGATTGTTGGGTTTTTTGCTTCAAGTCGCTACATAAAATTAGAGTAGGTAGGGAACCGGAAACATACACATTTTTGTTTTAGGCCTAAACATTATTATGACTTAAATGAAGTGATTACACAGACATACATATTCTAGACATAAGAATGCAAGTTTGTTGTAATTTTAATAACCGAAGTACAAGGTTATATTGGCTGAAGTTTACCTCTGCGACTAGCAGATACACCCGTCATATGTTTAAATATGTTTGGCATCTACTTCACGCAGAAAAATCATATCATGATATGGAAGATGAAGCATTTCAAGGACAGCAATTGTTTAAAAACAATATGTGTACATGTACTTCATAGTACTGTTAATAGTAATAAGAACTATGGTTTATTCGTAGAGATTTACGTTTATGTGAAATATTATGCCTACGGGGTTTTGAGAAACTGAGTCCCGTCCCTTTAAAAAGCTAAAACTGAACGCAGCATGAACGTGACAAAGCGTGAAACGTATTATTCCCTCGCAGCAATGTCTGCAGTCAACATATTCAAATAAATAGTTGTTTGTTCACAGAAAAGCATGTTTCAAGACGTCAACAGCTGACACAGTTGTGCTATCGAGCGTGGAAAATGTATATCTAACAGTTAGTATGCAAATATATAATATATAGAGGTGGTTGTTTGCTAGCAAATAATAGCCCATAGCCGTAGCGGGATTCAGTATAGGTGTGTGGAGACTTCAATGTCAAAACTGATTTAATTTGGTAAAAGTAAAGAAATTATAAAATATTAAAATAAAAAAGTAATCTAATAGGGCGTTGTTATTTTCTCAAAAATGTATTCGCTGTATAGCTGTTATATTGTTTTTCTTAAGTGCAAAAGGATGAGCAAAACAATTTCTCTATAATTTAAATGTTAATTTTTATACGTTGTTGTTGAAAATATACTTGACACATGAGAGAGAGAGAGAGAGAGAGAGAGAGAGAGAGAGAGAGAGAGAGAGAGAGAGAGAGAGAGAGAGAGAGAGAGAGAGAGAGAGAGAGAGATATTTGTCGGGGTCGGAAGGTGTGAATTCCTGTGTAATGAACAGAATAACATTGATGTACGTTTGTTCCCTACAATTTGTGGTCGGATGGTGTAAATGTCGTTGTAACGAGGTCGGACTATATTTCATGTACATAAATTCAATCATCCATCCACCTGCCTATCCTCACATACATACATACATAAATACGTACATACGTACGCACGCAAGCACGCACACACGCACACACACACACACTCACATACTCAAATACACACATACATACACACATACATACATACATACATAAATACCACCACCACCAACAACAACAGCAGCAGCAGCAACAACAACAACAAAAACCTATTCTACCTGTTTCTAGAATTACTCTTGACGTTTACCTATGTCCAATATATCCAGAAAACAACGAATGAACAGAAAGAATAGGACGACAACGCTATTTCCAACTTTACATTCAGAATGTTCCTTTAAAAACACAACATCGAATCAAACACAGCATGCAACGCAAATCGACATACACGTTTACAAGCGCGTTATTCTCCTGTACGTGTCTTTGTTCTGATTTTCCACAGGTTTTATCCAGTAGAACATTTCTATTAATTTGCCACGTATTGATTAACTAGCCAGGATAAGTTTTACCTCGTTGTCACCGCTGATAGCAGACACATTGCCATTTGCATAATGAACAGGACACGCATTCGGGTGTCGTAACTCGGGGTTTGTTCCGGCTTCGGATTAGAATGTACGGTTGCCTTTCAGCGAGTGTGTTAATGCACGCAGAATAATGGAATTCTAATTGTGCATTAGGTCATGCCTTAAAAAGTATTTGGTTTACTGTAACGAAGTGTGGTTTACTGCAACGCAATCCATCATTTTAAAGTCGCAGATACTAGGAAGGAAAGAAATGTTTTATGTAACGACGCACTCAGCACATTTTATTTACGGTTATATGTCGTCAGACATATGGTTAAGGACCACACAGATATTGAGAGAGGAAACCCGCTGTCGCCACTTTATGGCGTACTCTTTTTCGATTGGCAGCAAGGGATCTTTTATATGCACCATCCCACAGACAGGATAGCACATACCACGGCCTTTGTTACACCAGTTCTAGAGCACTGGCTGGAACAAGAAATAGCTACAGAAATGGATAATCTAAATAATAAAATCCAAATCTAATTTCAGTTATCAAAAACGTTTTTTCATCATCGTCATCATCATCATCATCATCTTCATCATCATCATCATCATCATCAGATTTAAAGCTAAAAGACAAAGCGAAACAGGAAGTAGGAATTATGACTTGTATGTAGGGTTACATCAGACGTAATGTTTTGTTTATGCTGGCCTTAGGAGAAGACGTTAATGAGATAGGTATTTGTACAAGTAAATCAATAACCAGGTTAACCTTCGTAAAAGGAAACGTATTTCTAATAAAGCAATTCGTGCTAGGAACACAGATTTCCGGAGAAAACCCCCACACATTCTACAATCCCTCTCACCACCCTCCCCCCCCCCCCTCTCTCTCTCTCTCTCTCTCTCTCTCTCTCTCTCTCTCTCTCTCTCTCTCTCTCTCTCTCTCTCACACACACACACACATACACACAGACACACTATAAAACATTTCGTTCATTAAAGGGACATACCCTAGTTTTTAAACACTAAGGCGTATTTTTTTTACTATTAGAGCCGTTTTTGATAACTGAAATCATACTTTACTTAGATTTTATTGTTTAGGTTATCCATTTCCGTACATTCGAAGTGTTTTTGGTCATCCTGGTGTTTTTAATATCACAAAATGCATTTCTCATATTTTTAAAAACGCACGTGCGTCTGAGAAGTAACAGTTATGGAGTCGAGTTTTAGTCTATTTTAGAGAGTATTTCACCATTTCAAAGTCACAGACTCATGTTTCACTGAATTGTAACATTATCCAAATGTGTTACAAGTTTGTAGATTAACTAAATTTAGTGTGCATTTTCATGGGCTGAAACTAGGGTCTGTCCCTTTAAAAAATTTTTTTAAATATTGGTTGATAGTATCAGCTGGGACGGAAAGGATTTCGGGGATAGGGCGAGGATAGGATGGGGGCGCTAAACATGTATTAACTGGGATGTTGGATAGTGTTGGATACACAGTAAGCCTAGTTCATGGCAACAGATGTGTAGTGTCGTCCCCCCCCCCCCCCCCACCCCGCCCGCCGCATGTTCATACATATGGATTGAATGTAACGTACCACAACTTTATGCGTTCTGCCTTTGTTGGTTAAAACATTGCTTGCAATATATCAGTTTTGTTAAAAATGTTAACATTATCGGCAATGGAAACTAATTTAGTTTAGGCGAACCAAAAAAAAAAAAAAAAAAAAAAAAAAAAAAAAAAACCCAAACCAAACAGGATAAAGTAAAAAAAAAAAAAAAAATCGCGTTTATCTCTAAAGGACTCTTCGGCTCTATTTGTTCGAGACAATCCCTGTCCCGAGTCTTATTGGAGGCCGGACTCGGAATAGGCGTGTTCGAAACCATAGTGGTATATGGACACGTTAAACCACTCAATAATAATATGCAGTGTATCCGAGTTATCTATAGAAATGACATAATTTAAATACCACCTTTTGAAAAACCCTTGAATAGCTTACCTAGACAGCTTTAACTTTACACATGTACTGTATATAGACCACATACTTATAAACATTATATACATGTACACTGTATATTAAAAATGAAAGGTAGACAAATGCACACACATAAACACTATTATATTGTAACAGGCGCGGATCCAGTGAAAATTGCTGGGGGTGCAAACCATCACTTTCGAATTCAAAAGTGCCCCGAAAAATCAACTGTATAGCGAATGAATACAGTGAATTTATTTGAGTTTAGTTGTGTACCTGTAATAATAATATCTTCGTCAGCTTTGTGTTATAGAAGAGTATTACCATATATAATGCATGCTAGTATCTTTGTTGAGTCGTTAAACAAAACAAACAAACAAAGCTGGTATATTTTTGAATATTGTAGGTACTCTTTTCAAACGTTGGAACCCTCCCTTGAAAAATGTGACATGCGCCTTTGTGTATTTGTCAACTATGTTAATTGCTTCTTGGTTCAGGCATAAATATATATGTGGGACATAAAAAACCCTGTGTAACGTAGGTTACGCAATATATATATATATATATATATATATATATATATATATATATATATATATATATATATATATATATATATATATATATATATAAAAATTAATAAAATAACAATTTAAAAAATGTTGGTTTAAAAAAAAAAAAAAAAAAAAAAAAAATATAATAAAAAAAAAAAAAAAAAAAAAAAAAAAAAAAAAAATCAGGTAACACATTTGTGTTTGCGTAACTCGTGACGACCATGTGAATCATATTTTAAATTTATTTCGGGGGAAATATTTTTAGACTGGCGCTGCGGCCTGCGTTCAGGAACTATTAAAATGTCATGTGGTGCTGCATATTCTGAATGTGAGAGCAGGGCTCAAGAATGTACTATTACTAGCATAGGCATATTTGTAGGGGGGGGGGGGGGGGGGGCTGGCTGGCTGGCTTTTGCCCGAATTAAACGAAAAATGCCCGAATCTGCATAACAACATTTATTCATTGTGCATTACTACCAAAACAGCTACATAGGGTTGCAAACGAGTCACTACACACATTTACATGAATAGAATGATGAAAATATATGGTAAAAAGGTATGAAGTTAGCACATTTTTCCCGAATATCTGTATAATTTTTGCCCGAATTTGAGGTTTTGCTCCTCTTCCCTTCCCCTGTCTCGTACCCTTATGATTACTAGTCCGCTCGTCAAAAGCGAGTGAAAATTCTGACGAATGAGTTGAAATATAAAACCACAAATCTGGCGGGCGACCAGTCACCTTGGCTTAAAAAAAATTAATTAGTTTATTATTATTACTATTATTATTTTAATATATTACTATGCAAATAAAACATTTAATTTTAGTTTGGTTATTTTTCGTTTGGCTGTATTATCCTTGTTTCATCCATTTTAAATTAGTAGCCATATACACAGCCTAAAAAGCCTTAATCAGTAAATAATGTGTGGATTAATTTGAAAAAAGATTTGGCAACCATTATGTATTCATTGCGATGCCTTGTTTGTGTTTTGTATTTTGTTCTAGAAAACTTGGTGTCTGATTACACTGGTCTACAAAAATATTTTAGTTTTTTCTTGCATGGACTGCTGAATCCAAATCTGAGCTCAGATTTGCTCTATCACATCAAGTTTTTGTGCTATCTGTATGCTCTCTATTCATGGAGTTTTACGAAAGTTGACCATCCATTCCGGCAGTTTTTGGGGGATAAAACAGCAAAAGCTTGATTATTCTACCCAAAACTACTTCATTTATGGCCTTATTATATTTTGTTCACCAATGTTCAAAGTCTTTGTTCATGTGGTGAAGTTGTTTTTATTATTTATTTATTTATTTATTTATTTATTTAAGTATTTATTTATTTATTTATTTGTTATAGTGTTCTAATGTTGTTTTCTTTTGTTTTTATTATATGATTTACAGATGTGAAGATTACCTAATTAGCTGTTAAGACTACCTTTCTGTGACTACGATTCTCACTGGGCGGCACAGCTGACTCAGTGTAGTTGTTTATACCAGTACCTGGTACCTTACACTGGAAGCTAGCTATGTCTACACCTTCACAGAGAAGAAAGTGCTGTAACGACCCAGATATTTTCTGCTATATCTGTAGATGCTTCACTTTAGCACCTCAAAGGCGTAACATCACTACATTCGTCAAGAGAGTGTACCGTGCCTACTTTAAAGTACCGCTTGGAGACCAGGACAAAAACTGGGCCCCTCATAAAGTATGCACGACTTGTGTCGAAACTCTGAGAGCATGGTCTCAATGAAAGAATGCTAAGCTCAAATTTGGTGTGCCGATGGCTTGGAGAGAACCAAAAAACCATCTAGATGACTGCTACTTCTGTCTTGTAAATGTCAAAGGATTCAATAAGAAAAACAAGCAATACATGAAATACCCTAGCATACCATCTGCTATAAGGCCAGTTCCTCATTGTGACGAAATACCTGTACCTGTTTTTACCGAGCTCGCAGAGATTGACGAGGAAGCACCTACTTCATCCACATCTTTATCCGATGATGATGATGGAAAAGCAGATGCAGAGTACAAGCCATCGAATTCGTCTCTTGATCAACCTTCTCTGTTTAGTCAGCCTGAATTGAATGATCTGATCTGAGATTTGAATTTGCCAAAACAATCTGCTGAGTTATTGGCTTCCAGATTGAAAGAGAAAAACCTTCTCGAACCTTGCACAAGTGTTTCATTTTATCGCAACAGAGAGGCAGAACTGAGGAAGTACTTCCATTCTGATGGTCAGCTTGTATACTGCAATGATGTTGAAGGGCTTCTTCTCGCTATGGGATTGCCTGCGTATCATTCACATGAGTGGAGACTCTTTATTGACAGTTCAAAAAGAAGTTTGAAATGTGTTTTACTTCACAACAGGAACATCTATGGATCCATCCCTATAGGATACTCAGTGACCCTGCAAACATCAAAGTTGTACTTGATCGATTGAAGAACCACGATCATGAATGGTTGATCTGTGTGGATTTGAAAATGATTAACTTCCTTTTGGGGCAACAAGGAGGATACACCAAATATCCTTGTTTCTTATGCTACTGGGACAGTAGGGCTAATGATGAGCACTGGGTGAGAAAGGAATGGCTAGCAAGGAATAGTCTGAATACCTGGTGACAAGAACATCATTAATGAACCACTGGTTGATCGGGAAAATATCATCCTTCCACCACTGCATATTAAGCTCGGTCTAATGCAGCAGTTTGTGAAAGCTCTTGATCACACTGGAGACTGCTTTAGCTACATATGTTCTACCTTTCCGAGTCTTAGCACCAAAAAGAAAAAAGCAGGCATATTTGACGGACCTCACATCAGAACATTACTCAAGGACACACACTTCATTACGACAATGACTGCAGTCGAAGCTCGAGCGTGGAATGCATTCACTAATGTGGTGCAGAATGTTTTTGGGAACAAGAAAGATGACAACTACCAAGAGATTGTGGAGGAACTGCTCCTTAGTCTGCAAGCATTGGGGTGCAGAATGAGCATCAAGGTGCACTACCTGCATAGTCACTTGAGCGAGTTTCCAGATAACCTTGGAGATGTAAGCGACGAACAGGGCGAACGGTTCCATCAAGACCTTAAAGTGATGGAAGAACGCTATCAAGGCCATTGGGACTCACATATGATGGCAGATTACTGCTGGAGTTTGATGAGGGATGTCCCAGATGCTGTTCATAAAAGAACGTCCACAAAGAGGAAGTTTACTATGTTGTAATACGATTACACCTGTGCCTTTCAATGACCGGATATGGATACTTGCTGCATTTTGAATGTTGTGAAAAGTCTCAAAACTCATGTGTATGAATATGTGAGAAAATGATGTGCAATAAATGATTAAATAAGGTACCTTTTACTGTGAACATTTCTGCATCTATCAATCCTTTAATGCAACATAATTTAAAAATCTGATGTGATAGGCAAAAACTAATGACAGATTTGGATTCAGCACACAAAAGTTAGCTAGAATCCGTTGGAATACCTTATGCAAGAAAAATTGTGTTGACCAGTGATCGAACATAGAGAACTTTATTGCGTCTTTTTTCTGTTTCCTTTATTGTTTCTTTCTTTCTCTCTTTCAATAATATTTATTTCTGTTCATATTTAAATTACCAAATTATATTACTGTTGTGACATGTATGTGTTGTGAAGAAGGCTTAGTGAGTTGTATAGCTTGGTGAGTATTTAGTTCTATAAATAAACAATAAATCGTCAGTGTATTATTTATGATATTTGCATAACCATACCAATTGTAGTTCTAACTGGAATGTTGCACCAATACCTTTTTGTAGTTATATAGTACTCAACTTAAAGCGGACACTGAATAGTGTCATAGTTCGTGCAGCACCTAACTTTTAATAACGCATTAACAAGAAATCAGCTAGTTGTTGTTCAGATTAATATACTCAACCAAATTAATTAAAGGTACATGTAGGTAGACATTTTTGGTCATTCCTTGCTGGTGTTATATTAATTTTAGTTGAGTTTTTTCTATTTTTGTTGGTTGTTTTGGTTCTGGCTTTGCTTTTGTTGTTTTTTGTTTGTTTATTTATTGTTGTGTTTTTGTGTGTGTGTGTGTGTTTTTTTGTATGTTTTTTTTGGGGGGAGGGGGTGTTTTTATTTATTTTGTTTGTTTGTTTGTTTTTGTTTTTGTTTTGTTTTGTTTATTTTTTGTTTTTGTTTTTGTTTTTAGTTTAGTTTTGTTTAGTTTTGGTTTGATTAGTTTAGTTTAGTTTAGTTTAGTTTTGTTTTAATTTTTAAAACTATATTTAAAGAAAAATGTCAAAAATATCTCCTGGCTGTTACCTGATTTTGTTTAGTGTAGTCATATGTGACATTGTTTGTACACATTTTAACTATTATCAATACAGCAATATATATTTTTAAAATTAGGGTGCCTGGAAAAAGTATTATTAAATGCATGCCACATGCAGGTAGAATAAATGCAAGGTGACACACTTTTTATGTGTACAGTCTGAATGCGTTGACAATAAAACGCTCTCTCTCTCTCTCTCTCTCTCTCTCTCTCTCTCTCTCTCTCCTCTCTCTCTCTCTCCTCTCTCCCCCCTCTCTGTCTCTCTCTCTCCCCTCCCTCCTTCCCTCTCCCTCTCCCTCTCTCTCCTCTCTCTCTCTCTCTCTCTCTCTCTCTCTCTCTCTCTCTCTCTCTCTCTCTCTCTCTCTCTCTCTCTCTCTCTCTCAACATATAAAACAAAACAACGTTTCGGCACCAAAACAAATTAGCTCATAACTATTAATAAACCGATGTAACAGTTGTCTAAATCAGATTATGCGCCGTTAGGTATATAAAAATGCTACAGAAATAATTCTTATAGGCCTACCTTCACCTTGAGATGGTACATAAAAATAATAATCAATCACCAACAACAGTGAGATATCCAATGGTTTCGCGGTACTGAGGCTCATTTGATTTGTTTCAATATGTAACGTGCTGCATAACTACAGGGTCCAAACAGACCTTTTCCCCCAGGTAATCGACCATATTCAGTGTGTATAGTTGCAAGTGTCCTATGAACCCCGAGGCAGATTATGCAGAATTACGACATGGTCGTAAACTGATTTCCATCAGGCTTAATGTAACATTCATACATTACGTGCATAGATTATGAAGTCCAGTTACCTGTGCAAGCCTAAAAGAGAATGTGGTGGGTATGACGTCATAGTGGTATAAATAGTATATTATTTTTTATATTTGCATAACCATACCACTTGTAGTTCTCACAGGAATGTAGCACCAATACCTTTTTGAAGAGTCAGGATAGAAAGAGACACACTGAGGAGAAAATAGAGAGAGAGAGAGAGAGAGAGAGAGAGAGAGAGAGAGAGAGAGAGAGAGAGGAGAGAGAGAGAGAGAGAGAGAGAGAGAGAGAGAGAGAGAGACAGACAGACAGACAGACAGACAGACAGAGACAGAGATAGACAGAGACAGATAGCCAGACAGACAGAGTGAGATACAGAGAGAATGTGTGTAGGTAGATTAAATGTCATTTCATTTCAACTTATTTTCGTGCTTATATCCAATTAAGGTTCAAGCACGCTGTCCTGGGCACACACCTCAACTATCTGGGTTGTCTGTCCAGGACAGTCGGTTAGTTGTTAGTGGTTAGTGAGAGAGAAGAGGGTGTAGTGGTCTTACACCTACCCACTGAGTCGTTAAAATTCGCTCTGGGTGGGAGCCGGTACCGGGTTGCGAACCCTGTACCTACCGGCCTTATGTTCGATGGCTTATCTACGACATCACCGAGGCCGGTGATTAAACGTCAAATGTCATATGTTTTATATATGTGTACTGCCCAAGTCTCTTTACACACTGGTTATATATCAGTGTTAACATTATCGGCAACAGGAATTGATTTGATCCCACGGCATCTATTGTAAGTACAACACTGTGTTGACCGGCGCTTAACGATCCGTGATAACCCGATCGATTTATAACGGGACCCTAAGCTGTTGGATTCACACATGAGGTGTACGGTTATAGGCAATCACAATAACACCTTGTTCAAACAATTATGTCTATCTGGAGTTTCGAGCCGACACATATAACCGATAAATAACTTAATTAAATTATTATTATTATTTTAAAAATTTAGTTTACCCCAAATAATGACACACGCAGCGCCTTCATTTACTTTGAAACTTTGAAATTTTATTCAATACACGATAGCATAATTTGTTTTTATCGTACAATCAATACTTACAACAAGATGACAGCAGGAGGCTTTTGTAAAATATATACAGGCGTGAATAACAAAACAAAAAAAAACCCTACATGCATATAGAAGACACATGGTGACGACATTCGACCTAATGTCGTTATAAGATTTTTATGAATTAATTTTTCTTATATAGCATTTAGTGATATACGGATTACTGAATTTGTTTTGTGATTTCAGAAATGATTTTTGAACATTTCCGGGGGGTGGGTATATCATTACAATTAAAGAATTCTTTCAATTTTAAGGTCCAGATCAATAACTGGTTGTGGGGGAGGTGAGGTTGAAGGTATGGGCAATTACTCCAAGAGGAATTCAATGAAAGAACTTATAATAGTTTATGTTAGAGTATTTTTTTAAATTATTATTATTATTATTATTATTGTTATTATTATTATTATTTAACGACGCACTCAACACATTTTATTTACGGTTATATGGCGTCGGACATATGGTTGAGGACCACACATATATTGAGAGAGGAAACCCGCTGTCGCCACTTTATGGGCTACTCTTTTCGATTAGCAGCAAGGGATCTTTTATATGCACCATCCCACAGACAGGGTAGTATATACCACGGCCATTGATATACCAGTCGTGGTGCACTGGCTGGAACGACAAATAGCCCAATAGGCCCACCGACGGGGATCGATCCCAGACCGAGCGCGCATCGACCGAGCGCTTCACTAGTTGGCTACGTCAAGCCCCCTGTCCTCTGATGGAGGATACTGTATAATATTACTGTGCCCTGTATTTTCCTTTTATACTGCACTCCCAGTTATTTTAAACCAAATACACCCCTCTAGTCCAAGTACTTAAGCTCTTTAGTTGTAAAACGAAAAGAATATTTACGTAGCACAGTTTGAACTACAGCTGTTTGGTGCCTAAAATGGTCATTTCGACATTTGGTCGATAGAGAGAAAGGAAAAAGAAAGAAGTGTTTTATTTAACGACGCACTCAACACATTTTATTTACGGTTATATGGCGTCAGACATATGGTTAAGGACCACACAGATTTTGAGAGGAAACCCGCTGTCGCCACTACATGGGCTACTCTTCCGATTGGCAGCAAGGGATCTTTTATTTGCGCTTCCCACAGGCAGGATAGCACAAACCATGGCCTTTGTTGAACCAGTTATCGATCATTGGTCGGTACAAGTGGTTTACACCTACCCATTGAGCCTTGCGGTAGAGAGAAAGGAGGAAACCCATTGCCGCCACATAAGCTGCTCCTAACAATATGGCAACAAGGCCTCTGTCATATGCACTTTATTTTGACTGACAACAGCTTTTGTTGTACAAGTCATGGGATATTAGTTGGAACGGGAAAAAAGACAAGTTCATTGAGGGTAATCGATCTTGCGAATCAACCCACCGCCAACGAGCGCTCTATCGCCGAACTTAATCAATTACACCCCGCACCCCCATCCCCCAATTAGCAGGAGAGCGGGGTGGGGGAGACCTTAAACTTGGTCCAGTGTCTTCTGGTCCTGTAATCCTTAAAATCCCGGTGTAGCATTTAATTTGCACTCCCCAAGAATATGCACTCCCCAGTCAATATTATACGTATAATTTGCACTCCCCCATTTACTATTATACGTATTTAATGGAGCGAGATGTAGCTCAGTGGTAAAGCACTCGCCTGATGCGCGGTCGATCTAGGATCAATCCCCGTCGATAGCCCTAATCAGCTATTTCTCGTTCCAGCCAGTGCACCACGACTGGTATATAAAAGGCCGTGGTATGTGCTATCCTGTCTATGGGATGGTGCATATAAAAAAGATCCCTTGCTACTAATGTTACAATGAAGCGGGTTTCCTACTAAGACAATATGTCAGAATTACCAAATGTTTGAAATCCAATTAACGATGATTAATAAATCAATGTGCTCTAGTGGTGTCGCTAAACAAAACAAACTTTAAACTTTTTCTTAAAATCGCAGTGGTGAGATGGTTATATATGTGTAACCCTAGTCCTAGAGCAAATCCTCAACTTCCGGCACAAACGATAGAGATATTCGGGCAAAATGTGCTAACCTGAGGCCTTTTTACCATGTATTTCCATCATTTCAACGCAAATTCAGTTGTATTCTATACATGTACAAATGCGCAGTGATTCGTTTGCAACCCCAAATAGCTGTTTGGCAGTAATGCTAGTATGAAAAAAAATGTTGTTATCTAGATACGAGCATTTTCGTTTAATTCGGGCAAAAACCAGCCTTCTCCCTTACAAAAATGGGAGCCCGTACGCCTATGCTCGTAAGCAAAACTATTTCCGAATTCTATCTTATTTAAGCTGCTACAGGTAATAACGACATGGGAATGGTTGTGGTGCTTCAAAACTGCGGCGAAAGGACATGGGTACTAAAACTTGATGACTGTCACAAGGTTGTCAAGCAATATATATGTTTATGGGAATTGTGAGTATTTGTGTCCATCTCGAATTGGCTGCGCCGAATTAAGCACGAATTGAAGATAGGTGTGAGCATGCAATCCGAACTGAAACTACGTCGTTGAAACCGGTTTCACACCGCTGTTTTGCGTAGAGAGAGAGAGAGAGAGAGAGAGAGAGAGAGAGAGAGAGAGAGAGAGAGAGAGAGAGAGAGAGAGCGTGTGTTCGTGTTTGTGTGCGTATGAGGCGCTGATCCTAGTTACTAAGCCGTGTACAATACTTTGGCTATAATTTTGGCTATTTCAATATGTTTTTACTGTTACATTATATGAAACTTTTATCTTTAATATAATGTATTTTATTATTTAGGAGGGCTCTAGATTCATATATCCCAAGTATAATTGTATAGGTTTGTTCTTATAACATAATGCATTGTGAAAACTCATAGACATCTTACCTACGTATGCATATGACGCGGCACCTAGCAAATTCGCTCAGTGAACAACCTGACACTTGGTATCACGATTAATCGATAAAAACATCTGTCTACCACACCCACTACAAACTATTCATGTTTTATGAGGAATCACTACTCGCATGCATGCACTACATGCGACGCGTGTTGTGTACCACGCAGGCCCAGGAAGCGCTATCAAGCGAAACGTGTAGGCTAACGTGGGGCGGGACGTAGCCCAGTGGTAGAGCGCTCGCTCGATGCGCGGTCGGTCTGGGATCGATCCCCGTTAGTGGGCCCATTGGGCTATTTCTCGTTCCAGCCAGTGCACCACGACTGGTATATCAAAGGCCGTGGCATGTACTACCCTGTCTGTGGGATGGTGCATATAAAAGATCCCTTGCTGCTAATCGAAAAGAGTAGCCCATAAAGTGGCGACAGCGGGTTTCCTCTCTCAATATATGTGTGGTCCTCAACCATATGTCCGACGCCATATAACCGTAAATAAAATGTGTTGAGTGCGTCGTTAAATAATAATAATAATAATAATAATAATAATAATAATTTAAAAAAATATTCTAACATGAACGCAAAACAATAATGCCTAAAGAGTTGTTCCACAAGTTTTTTTTATAATGTGTGTTTCAAAGCAGCATCAGTCATGTTTTTAAATCACATTCTTAACTTCTAGACTATGTAGACTGGTAGTTCTGAAACATTTAGGCCGAATTTACACAACCTGTGGATACTGTATAATACCAAAACTCATATTAAAACATATTATTAAGTTTTAAACCCATACCAACTCTCATGACATATTTCTTTTGAATTTAAAAAAACCAAACATTTACAACAAAAATATGTCTTATCAAATTGTATAGATTAAAGGTAATTTCTAATAGAGGGGTGCAAACAAAATGCTGGAACAGCCAAGGTTTGCAGTTTCACTTGAAGTAATTGATAATGCAATATCCAAAGACTAACTGCAGAAATTTTGTTTCTTTCCCTTGTCTTTTCCATCAGTTGTTTCATTCTTGTATCAAAAAAAAGAAAAGAAAAAAAAAAAAAAGAAAAAAAAAAAGAGGAGATTTAACCCATACAATTTGACAGAAATTTGTAAAGAAACTTTTATTAAAATTTAAACTGAGATTTTCTCAAACAATGTCTAGCGAGTTGGTATGGGTTTAAAATGTATCAATATGTTTTGATATGAATTTTAACGTTATTCAACGGTTCCCTTTTGACGAAAACGTATATTTATAATGCATAAACACCTGCGTTTAAGAAAATAAAATAAAAACATGCTTCGTAGATTCGGTCCAAAACGTATAATTATGTGGGTGTTATTTTTTCTTTTGTACACCCAAACATATCTCGGATAGACATGGATAAGCCTACTGATCCGATCGGACGTAGAAAGCTAAATGCTATTCTGTACAGGTGTATAAAACTATAATTATGTAATAGGTTACTGACACCTCGTCCATGAAAATGTTAAATTCTAGAAAAGGTGACATCATCGTTATATATGATGAAACATTTAAAATTTAGCTCTAAATAGACGGTGCCTTATACCCACAAGCGCTCTCTCTCTCTCTCTCTCTCTCTCTCTCTCTCTCTCTCTCTCTCTCTCTCTCTCTCTCTCTCTCTCTCTCTCTCTCTCTCTCTCTCTCTCTCTCTCTCTCTCCAGGTATGTGTGTTTGTGTGTGTGTGCGGGGGCGGGGGTGGGGTTGTGAGTTTGTATATTTATTGTAGTTTTAAAAAAGTAAATATTATGGTATTGAAAACAACTTAATTATAGGACTTCCACTAGGTCGACATTAATATAGAGAAGCAAACACCCGAGGCACATCACAACATACCAAATAAACAGGGATAAACTTGCTAATCCGATCAAATGTGTAAAACGCTAAATGCTACAAAGAACATAATATACATATATGTAACAGATTGTTGACATTGGCTTCCTAACTTAGAGCATGGTTATCAGGTGAATAACCAATTGACAGAAACCGTTTGTTAATGAATATTATAAAAATAACAATAGTAATCATAATTAAAAACCCCTGAAAAATAAACAACTAAAAATTGGTTTCATGCTTACCATGTGTGGGTGGTGTCTGTTCGACGTAAACATCCGCCGACGTTGGATAATTCCGTAAAAACATGGCCTCCAACTCTTTCCACGGACCGGCCTTGGATTCCCAATCATCATCCTGAGTTACAAAGAACTTGGTTTTCTCGGCGGGTATCTCCCTCGGCAACTGATCCGACTCCAGCCCGACGGCCAGGGGAACCAGCCGACCAACCTGCCCATCTCTGGACGTCCCGATCAGGTTCTTGAAGGTGGCCATCTGGATGTACCCAGGCCAGCAGTCCCTGACGAAGCCCGGGGTGAGGACGATGATGGTGAAGTAGGAGCCGCTGACGACGCGGTGCAGCTCCAGGAAGAGGTGTCTGCCGGGCACGGCGTCCCTGTCGTGGTAGTAGCTGTTGACGAAGCCCAGAGACTCCACCGACTTGACGACCCATTCCACGAACTCCAGCGCCAACTTGGTGTCTTCGGTTTTCGACAGATGGGATTTGGCGTGGTTGTAGATGACGTTGAAGTGGTAGACCTTTCCGTCGAGCAGTGGTCGGCACAGGACGCGGCCATCGTGGTCCATGTTTTTAATTCATATATATGATATATATATGTATATATAGACGTACGTATCTCAGTTCCTGATATGTCAGCGTAAAAATCGATGCGCTCAGCTCAGGTCAAGTTAGTTTGTAACTGAAACGATTATAAATAACACGTAAGACAGGTTCGTAATGCTGTGAATCAAGCAAGCGGAAAGCCCCACCGATAACCCACACGTGTTAGGGCGTGTAAGGGTATCAAGGACGAAACATAGCCTATATAGGATTTAAAAACAGTCTGTGTATACGCTACTCTTTTGTGTTCTATACACACACACACACACACACACACACACACACACACACACACACACATATAAATACACACACACACACACACACACACACACACACACGTGTATATTCTATCTTAATTTTGTAATTTTATGTTGTATTAAATTTAATTAAGACAGATTTAAGCAAGACCATGATATTAGTATGATTATGCTTATTACTATTATTAATGCAGGCTTACGTTGTTGTTATTATTGTCATTGTCACTGACCGTTTCCTAGCCAAGAATCGGATTATATAGAATGAAATGATTTGTAACAAGCCCGTAGCTATCTGTTCAAGAATAGTCTGATTGAAATAGTAGTGTGAATAGTAGTGTCAAACACACAATAACAACAAGAACAACATCAACATCAAAAGCAATAAATAAATGAGTGAATGAGTGAGTGAGTAAGTGAGTGAGTGAGTGAGTGAGTGAACGAATGATCAGGAGTGTAAAAAGGTCATTTGAAACATAACAACAACGAATGCAATAATTAAATAAATAAGAAAAAAAAAAGAAATGTTTTATTTAACGACGCACTCAACACGTTGTATTTACGGTTATATGGCGTCAGACATATGGTTAAGGACCACACAGATATTCATGGGCTACTCTTTTCGATTAGCAGCAAGGGATCTTTTATATGCACCATCCCACAGACAGGGTAGTACATACCACGGCCTTTGATAAACCAGTCGTGGTGCACTGGCTGTAAATAAATGAATGAGTGAATGAGTAAGTGACTAAGTAAGTGACCGAGTGAATGAGTGAGTGAGTGAATGGTTGAATGTGTGAGTGAATGAGTGAGTGAGTGAATGAATAAATAGGAGTGTCAAAAGGTTAATTCCAACACATAACAACAACAGAAGCAATAAATAAATAAATACACGAATTACTTATTTAATTAATGAGT
Organism: Gigantopelta aegis; assembly: GCF_016097555.1. Lineage (NCBI taxonomy): Eukaryota > Metazoa > Mollusca > Gastropoda > Neomphalida > Peltospiridae > Gigantopelta > Gigantopelta aegis. The sequence continues at coordinate 30,018,785 of NC_054708.1, forward strand.
GAGTGAGTTAGTGAACGAATGAATGAATGAATGAATGAACGAACGAACGAAAGAACGAACGAATAAATGAATAAAAATAATAATAAACAAATAATAATAATAAAGAAAGAGAAGGAAAAGGTAACTCCCAATTAATGTTGGTTTCGACCAGTACAGGAGCATACTACTTCAGCAATGCTTTGATTATACCGTTCTGAAATATGCACGACAGACATCCCAGATAGCCGAGATGTGTGTCCGGGACAGCGTACTTGAACCTTAATTGGATATAAGCACGAAAATAAGTTCCGATGAATTATCCACCAGTAGGCGTGTTGTTGCGCTTTGGTATGTCTGCTGGTTCCAATGTACCAAATCAATTCCTATTGTCGATAATGTTAACGTTTAGTAATGAAATGATAAAAGCAGTATATCACCACACCCAGGCAGTACACCTGTAGTGTGACACCTCAGATTTAAGAACGAAAATCGGGGTGGGCGTGTCTCATACCATTTAAGAGATATACATCACATGTAATTAATGTTTTTATTAGCAACCGTCATTTATGCTGAACATTGCAGTTCCATTTTTGGATATACCCTGCACTAGTTTCAACCTCTGGTGTTATATACTGCATAACGACTGTTCAACAAATAAAAGCGTATTTATTTATTTATTTATTTATTAACAAAGAATAAGTTTTTATACAAATAATCAGTATTACATATTACTACCAATCACAACCGCTATAACTCCGTAAATATTTGACGGTACATGTATATCTTTAATTATTATTATTATTATTATTTTATTTTTTATTTCAGCGGTCAGCGCTGTCAAAAGCGGAACGTTGTTGTAGACCACTTCCTGAATTCATAAGCACCAACGGACGGATTTTAAAGAGATTTGAAATCTTGCATTCTATAGTCCGTCTTATCCTCCCAACACGGCCTCGGTGGCGTCGTGGTTAGGCCATCGGTCAACAGGCTGGTAGATACTGGGTTCAGATCCCAGTCGAGGCATGTTTTTTTTTAATCCAGATACCGACTCCAAACCCTGAGTGAGTGCTCCGCAAGACTCAATGGGTAGGTGTAAACCACTTGCACCGACCAGTGATCCATAACTGGTTCAACAAAGGCCATGGTTTGTGCTATCCTGCCTGTGGGAAGCGCAAATAAAAGATCCCTTGCTGCTTATCGGAAAGAGTAGCCCATGTAGTGGCGACAGCGGGTTTCCTCTCAAAATCTGTGTGGTCCTTAACCATGTCTGACGTCATATAAATGTAAATAAAATGTGTTGAGTGTGTCGTTAAATAAAATATTTCTTTCTTTTTTTCCAACTTTTTTTTTTTTTTTAAATAAATAATTTTAGTTTGTTTTGACTTAAAACGAAAAGTAAAAGTGTTTTGGAAATAACAAAAATATACTATTTTTGTATGCAATGTAGAAACCAATCGGCTGAGAAATAAAAAAAACCCTTGTAGTAAATTCCATAGTATGAAAATTGCGTTGCCCGTGGGACGGACTATAGTTCAGTTGGTAGAGCGCTCGCAAGAGGTGCTGTGGTCGTAGGATCGAACTCCCTCAGTGGACCCACTGTCAGATTGGATTTTTCCCGTGCCAACCACGACACCACTAGAGCACATTGATTTATTAATCATGGACTATTGGATGTCAACATTTGGTAATTTTGACATATAGTTTTAAAGAGGAACCTCGCTGCATTTTGTTTATTAGTAGCAAGGGATATTTTATATGCACCACCCCATAGACAGAATAACACATACCACGGCCTATCATATATCAGTTGTGGTGCACTGGCTGTAACGAGAAATAGCCCAATGAGCCCACTGACGGGGATCGATCCCAGACTGACCGCGCATCAAGCGAGCGCTTTACCACTGGACTACGTCTCGTCCCTGTGTGTGGGGAAGTGTGTACAAAAGATTCCTTGCTGGTGATGGAAAAATGTAGCGGGTTTCCTGCATTATGTTAAAATTATCGTCTCGAATTGAACTGAGCCTGTTTTTGACTTACACGTTTAAAGCCGCACACCCTAGTTCCATCCAGCGAAAATAAATTATAATTTGGTTAATCTACAAACCTGTAACACACTTAGATCACGTTTTTATCAAATGGAGTGAAAAAGCAGGTTTTATATCGATAAATACCATGGGAATCCCCATGTCCCAATTGCTTGAAATAATTTTGAAAGTTAGTATTCTGATGTCACCGGTAGATGTCGCTCGAAGCAAAACAATGCCTACGTCACGACAAATTTCAGAGACTTGGGGTGCGTTCGTTTCACCTCTCCTGGACATGTTCCAACTGTTCTGTCCTGGTTGTATCCCCTCCCCAGATATCGTAAGACTTAGCAAAATTATTGGTTTTAAGGGTTTGTAACGTTTTGTATTGAGACACTTACTTGTCTGAACTTTATTGTTGCTGAAAATGTTCACGAACTGTGAAGAAAAATCTCACAAATGAACAACAACAAATCGGATGTTGATTGCGCGAACCGTGCACGAGAAAACAAACCGAACCAAAATGATAACGGTCACGTGATATACCAACGTCTGTGACATTGAAATGGAAATATCCCCTCTAAAAATAGATTGGACCTCGCTTGCTTAACGGTTTTTTCTCGACAGCACGTCTTACGAAAAAATGCAAAAAATGCATTTCGTGGTTTTACAAACATCAGGATTACCAAAAAGCACTTCAGGTGAATGGAAATGTGTATTCTAAATAATAAAATGTAAGTAAAGTGCAATTTTATTTGTGAAAAATGGGGTTTAATAGCGAAAAACAACGCCGTAATGGTTAACAAATAGCCGTAACTAGGGTGTGTCCCTTTAAGAAAAACAGGTCCTTCGTATTTGACATTGGATATAAATCAAACTACAAATCAATTAAAGGTAGGGTCAACTCAAACAAGAGCCTTATGTGTTGGAAAGATGCATACCCGGACCACCAACATATACTGACACTTTAACAAATGAAAAACGCGTAATTTTAGAGTTATTTAAAAAACAAAACATGATTATTCCTGTTAACTGGGGGCAACCATTTTATTTCGTTTTTGTGACATCCGGTGGTATAGCTTGGGGTGAAGTGACGTCAGCTCCGTCCATCTCCTCTATGCAGTGTAAACAAACGCTCTAATTTACGACAAGGCACTTCGCTTTCATCAACCAAACTTGTAAAACAACCTAAATGACTTGATAGTATAATAAACTATTTAAATATATTTCAATTTGCATCAATAGAACGAAATAGAGTTATAGTATTTTTTTTTTTTTTTAAATCCATATTATTAGGCCTATTGGTAGGGTACGTTCGAGCAAAAACAACCCATGAGATAATTTTCTTTTCTTTGGGACGACGTAATTGGTCAGTTTTGTGATTTTAGATGGGAAAGTCTACTTAAAGGTTTTACAGAATTAGTTACAGTAATAAAGCAAGACGGCTGATAATGTCCATTACGATTTGAGTGTCCGCACGGTTATCACAAAATACCCTGTGATGTTAATAAAAGAGGCACGTCTTTTTAGTGTGACTAGACAGTGTCTGGGGACCGTCTAAATATACACCTGCCAATTAGGAACCACAGATAGAGGCCACGGAAAGAAAAGACCAATTAACCAAGAAAACACTCTGATTATTATTTCAGTACGTGGGTTAATTTATGTACAAAATATAATACTTATTTCAACACTTTGATAATGGTGGTTTATTTTGTATTAAAAAATAATATATGCGTTTTGTTGGCTTACTGGGATGGATATTATTACAGAACATTGCGATGCATCCGCAAAAATCAGGCATGTTTTGTTTCTTCATTTTGAAGACTAATTCCTGACGTGACACGTTAGGTATTACGTAACCACCAGCTCGCCAGAGGGCGTATTCACTGGGATGGTACAAAATGACTGCACCCGTTATATATAATAGCCGTCACATTTAACTGTTTTATTAATTAACTATACGATTATACTTGTTGATATTGAGCAATAATGTCCATTATATATCGTTGACTATGCATACCAGGCCAAATGCCTTAATTGTCCCTTCCTTTAAAGTGATTAAGACAGTGTTATAGTAACATATTGCAAAGACATGGGTTGTGCATTAACAATGGTTTATGAAAGCAGTCAAGCTTGTATTGGTATAAAACCAGTCAGGATAGACACAATAAGTTGATTTTCTTGGAACTGGTCTCGATGGCGTCGTGGTTAAGCCATCGGACACAAGGCTGGTATCAGCTCCCAGTCAGAGCGAATTTTAACGACCCAATGAGTAGGTGTAAGACCAATACACCCTCTTCTCTCTCACTAACCACTAACAATTAACAACTAACCCACTGTCCTGGACAGACAGCTCAGAGAACCGAGGTGTGCGAGTCCAGGACAGCGTGCTTGAAACGTTATTGGATATAAGCATGAAAATAAGTTGAAATTGAAATCAAATGACTTTCTTGAACTTTAATTAATTCACTGCTGATCAGAAAGCAACCTGGGTCGCTTTCACATTATTAACAGCATATTAATACAAATACAAAGTTACCAGATCTTCACAAATTATCAGTGAACATCCAAATTTCCAAATCCTGAAAATGAAGTACTACTATTAAACCTTCAATTATGTTTATTCAAATTATTGTGGATTATGATCGATAATAAATGAATACAACCAAAATAAATGAAGTCTTAGTATTCCACCGTTCATACTGTTTATTCAACAAATCATCGAGTATTCTTTAATAAATATAAATACACACCAACAGAAATGAACAAGGTTCATTCAACACATCATGGATTGTGACTCATTCATAATTGAATACCACTAAAATAAATGAAATACAAGTATTCAATCTTTGATACGGTTCATTCAACAAATCATGGATTGTTCTTTAATAAATGAATACACACCAACAGAAATGAACAAGTTTCATTCAATACATAGATTGTGACTCATTCATAATCGAATACCACTAAAATAAATGAAATCCTAGCATTCCACCTTTCACACTGTTCATTCAACAAATCATGGATTGTTGTTTTTCAATAAATGAAACAAAGAAAGAAATGTGTTATTTAACGACGCACTCAACACATTTTTATTTACAGTTATATGGCGTCAGACATATGGTTAAGGACCACAGAGTTTGAGAGGAAACCCGCTGTCGCCACTACATGGGCAACTCTTTCCAATTAGCAGCAAAGGATCTTTTATTTGCGTTTCCCACAGGCAGGATAGCACAAACCATGGCCTTTGATGAACCAGTTATGGATCACTGGTCAGTGCAAGTGGTTTACACCTACCCATTGAGCCTTGTGGATCACTCACTCAGGGTTTGGAGTCGGTATCTGGATTAAAAATCCCATGCCTCGACTGGGATCCGAACCCAGTACTTACCAGCCTGTAGACCGATGGCCTAACCACGATGCCACTGAGGCCGGTTTCAATAAATGAATACCCACGAACAGAAATAAACAAGATTCATTCAACATATGATGGATGTGACTCATTAACAATTGAATACCACTTAAATAAATGAAGTACAAGTATCCCACTTTCCATACTGTTTATTCAATATATCGTGGACTAGTTCATTAAAAACTAATAACGAATCGCCATTTAAGGCGAGCTATCACTCTTGCTCCCATTTACTCTCCTGATGCTAGTTCAAGGAGAGTAATTTTCTGCTCACCTTATCACGTGAATCATCATTAAAAGGAGACATTAATCACTCTCCTCAATTTTGTTTTACATCTAGGTCTGCTGTTCATTCTGATTGAACATACTAAAAGATTAAACCAGTGGCAGATCCAGAAAATCCATTTAGGGGGGCCCCAATGACAGGAGACGGAATGCCAATGGATCTTTGGGGGAGGTCCGAGGGATCGTAAAAAAATAAAAATTAATATATAATAAAATTATAACTGTCACAAAATTTAGGAGGGGGGTGGGGTGGTGGGCACCTTACAGGCAGCACATAACACAGCGTTTGCTATACCAGTTGTGCACATACCACAACATTTGCTATACCAGTTGTGCACATACCACAGCATTTGCTATACCAGTTGTGCACATACCAGTGTTTGCTATACCAGTTGTACACATACCACAGCATTTGCTATACCAGTTGTGCACATACCACAGCATTTGCTATACCAGTTGTGCATATACCAGTGTTTGCTATACCAGTTGTGCACATACCACAGTGTTTGCTATACCAGTTGTGCACATACCACAGTGTTTGCTATACCAGTTGTGCACATACCACAGTGTTTGCTATACCAGTTGTAGATCACTGGTATGGAATGGACAGTAATCCAATGTTGAGTTTAAAGAGACTGTCATGACTTTAGTGCCATTGCAACATGTTTTTGACTATTAGATCTCTCTTGATGACAATTTTTTTTACACATCAGATATTTACAATATCTGTGTCTTTATCTTTTAACCATAGTAACAAGATATTTTGTCTTTATTGCCTTTCATTCTGTCAAAATAAATCATTAAAAATATACATTATCTGCATTTTCTTTACTCTTACTCATTTCAGTCAATCTGTTGAATAAAGGGGCTCATTTTCCAGGCAGTTTGTAAAATGCCTGAAAATTTCAGGCACTTTGTAAATTGACTGAGTGAATCAGGCAATTAATAAAATGCCTGAAATTTTCAGACATTTTACAAACTGCCTCATTCTAGACATTGACTGTAACATATACAAGATGTTTCTGATTGGCCTAATGTTTGTAGTAGCCAAAAATTGATGTTATCTCCAAAAAAATTGATATGGAAGAAGAAAAAAACATTTTAGGATTATTTTTTTTTACAAAATTAAGTTAGAGCTACTAAAAAGTTAGACACTTGATATTCTGAATAAGAAACTGTATCTAATATGTAATGTTTGTTATTAAAAAGGCTACGTTAGTCAGAAACATGTTAAGAATGTCAGTAAACTCAGGACAGCCTCTCTAACTACACAGTTGTAGCTAATCCGGGGTGAATCTCAGGTTCATGGGGGAGATTCTTCCCAGTGGTGTGTGTTCTGGTCCACGAAGTCTCTCCATCATTAGAGAGTCGTAACTATCGTCCAGTTTAGGTTCGTCCAGCTGGGACCGCAGGTTCTGAATCTGTTTGAGCAATGCTTTCGCCTCTTCCCTGGTCTGTAATAGAAGAAATTAAACTGTCAGGTGACAGGTTCTGAATCTGTTTGAGCAACAACTTCGCTTCTTCCCTGGTCTGAAATAGAAGAAATTAAACTATCAATCATAAGGTTCTGCATCTGTTTCAGCAATGCCGTTACCTTTTCCCTCGTCTGGAAGAAAATAAATTAAACTGTCAGGCCATTGGTTCTGAATCTGTTTGAGCAATGATTTTGACTCTTCCCTCTTCTGAAATAAAATAAGGCCGCAGATTCTGAAAGTGTTCTACCAATGACATCACCTCTTCCCTTGTCTGAAATAAAACAAATTAAACTATAAGGCTGCAGGTTCTAAATCTGGACTCATATTCACAAAAAGGTGTAAATTTACGTCTACAACTAGCACTTACGTCTGCCGTAGATTTACGTTTAAGTGCAAGAAGCACCTTATTCTCAAAGACGGTCGTAAATGTAAATGTAACTTAGTTGAACGTAAATCTAACACTCTCACCGGAGAAATTAAAAAAACCCCATTAGAAACGATGGCTACTAGGTAAATAACAAATGCGCAAAATACAATTTCATTTGTTGTCTGCTAACAATAACATCGCAAACGGTGAACCATGGCATTTTGGTATTGGTGAGGATCCACGTTTTGGTACGAACTTTAGGACATTCTTAAAAAGGAAAAGATAACTCAGGAGAAATTGGCCAAGTTGAAAACATCCTTTTGATCACCAACAAAAATATGTTCAATCCGTGGGTGTTCGCCATCGCAAACTGATTCAATTATTGGAAATGCTGCCAGTTTCTGTAAATAATAGTAAATAACGGTGATCGTGCTCGATTTATTATATGTAGGCTACACAACTTACGTGCAGCGTTAGTTGTAACCGGAGGCACAGTTATGTTTACGTCCAACTTTACACGTAACTTATGTTTACGTTGTTTCGTGAATAGCCCTTCAGTTGTACATTTACGTTTACGTGTAAAACTAGGCTTACGATGTTTTGTGAATATGGGTCCTGTTTTACAAAACAACCTCTTCCCATGTCAGAAGCAGTAGCTAGGCCAAGCATTCAATAAGTGTTTACAGCAAGGACAGACTCATAAGACAAATCACAACTTGAATTTGAGACGGTATAAATCGACAGAGTTTTAACAATGACCAACCTCTGTAAATTCGTAACACTTCTGAGCAGCTGTATACGCATCGTCAAGCATTCTTCTCTTGAGGTAGAAGTGAGCTAAATACTTGTACGCTCGACTCTGTTCCTTGACATTCTCACCCTGAAAAACAAGCCAAATGAATGTCACCCACCTCTGGAGATACGTTGATAAATAGGCATACATGTAAGTAAGCTGCACCAAAAACTAAAATTAAGGATATATTTTTTTAAATACTATTAACTTTTTTAAATCTTATTTTATCTATACAAATAAAAAAGGAAATAAAATGCACTTGTTAATTTTTAATTTTTTGCTGTACAGTTTAAAAAACCCCTAAATATACTGCTCTTAAAAAGGGAGACAACTCTAATAAAATATATTGGAATAAGGTATATGACCAATAAAATGAAACTGGAGCTTTTGGACTCTTTTCATGCTGGGAATTGACTGAACATCTTAAATTGATGTTGAATGCCTCTAACATTCCAGTAATTCTTGTCTACTATATAGAGGATACTCCTCTTGGGTCTTGTGATATCATAATTTATCAGCATGAGTTGATAAATTATGATATTACAAGACATGAGGGGGTATTCTTTTTATCATCCAATAGCATTCTTTTCATTTGCTACAATTGTAAACAATATCAGTATTGTGGGATGAATGTCACTATATTTGGCAGCGGTAGACTCGTTAACTAGCAGAACAACAGTGACGTGACATCACTAATGACAGGTTTAGCAATGAAACATACACAGTGACATAACAAAAGTGCATGCAATATCTCCTACAAAAGCCTTTAATGGATGATAAATTCACCTATTCAGCAAAATAATGACATTCACATGGTACAAATGACCATTCATCAAATTTGAAGGGAAATTTAATTTCGCCAAAATTTTCATTACATACCGGTATTCATTGAAGAGCGTATTTGACAATTATGATCCCTTATCTTGTTGGCAAGATATATTGTGTTGCCGTACAGAACAATGAACACTGTATTCATATTATAAGGAGTTGGTATGACAGTACGCAGAGTATAATGTGTAAACTTACTCCCTGTCGTTCCATCTCAGTTATATAATCTGTGTACGCAAAAGCTGCTTGCTCATCCTCTTGAAGCTTTTCATACAAGCTGAAAGGAAATGAATATTTAACAATAATTTAGCACATTTTAGATTTCAGAAAATTGCAAAAATTATACATTCATTTGTCCAAAGTTTAATCTTGCATAACCTATTTTTAATTTTCGCACATTAAATTTAGGACATCATGCAGATGGTTTAACAGGTTAAGCAAAAAGATAAAAGAGAGAGAGAGAGAGAGAGAGAGAGAGAGAGAGAGAGAGAGAGAGAGAGAGAGAGAGAGAGAGAGAGAGAGAGAGAGAGAGAGAGAGAGAGAGAGAGAGAGAGAGAGAGAGAGAGAGAGAGAAGAGAGACAGACATACAGAGAGAGAGAGACAGAGAGTGTGAGAGAGACAGAGAAAGATGGACAGAGAAAAGAGAGAGAGAGAGTAAGAGAGAAGAGAAAGAGAGAGAGAGAGAGAGAGAGAGAGAGAGAGAGAGAGAGAGAGAGAGAGAGGGGGGGGAAGGAGACAGAGTCGAAGAGGGAGGGAGAGAGAGAGAGAGAGAGAGAGAGAGAGAGAGAGAGAGAGAGAGAGAGAGAGAGAGAGGGAGAGAGAGAGAAGAAATAGAGAGAAAGAGGGAGGGAGGGATTATAGGAGGGAGGTTGATGAAGATCAGCTATACAATAGATTACATAACAACATTACATAAAATCTTCAAATGGGCCTCTCCATTTCTTCATTTGATGCCACTATGGGAAAAGAAGGAAACTTCAATCATATGACCGGAACAAGAAGCAGAGGACTCATTGTATGATTTTAAGCCATCCCATTGGCTGTTGGGATGTTCGGACCAGTCTACTAACATAGGGGAAATATGCCTTTGTATGAGGTCAGGCTAAGTAGAAAGGAAATAAAACATACAAGATTGGTTAAAACATTATCAACTCTTTCCAGTTACTAGACATGTTCTCAATAAACACAGTCCTACACTTACGTGGCTAGTTTTATTAAGGCCATCCCTTCCACATCACCAATGGAATGTGCCTTCCAGAAACATTTCTTTGCCTCTTGCAGTCTTTCGAGATTTGCATAGCAATCTCCAAGAGCCACAAGCATCCTGGAGTCATTTGGCCTGAAAATAAGAAAAATATACCCATTTAATTATTCTTTCAAACTGAGTTGGAAATTTGGTGAAAATCGCCATGAAATGCGTAGCAAAATTAAATTGAATATTAGTGAAACAAAAACAATAAAATTCTCAAGTGCAGTATCCCTTAAAATCTATTTGGCAGCATCAAGGATGGGACGTCTTGAATCATTGTACAATAATTAGATATAATTTTTAACAAGAAGTAATTACATTAACACAAGTGAGAGCCATAAAACTTATAAAACATTCACATCCATGAAAACTTGTATAAATATTAAAATGTTACTGAACTATGTTTCCATTGACATATCAGAGCCATAGCTAGGAGTTTTTGTTTGGGAGTGGGTGGGCAACTGACTAGTTAATAGTCTAAAACTCCTTAAACGGTTAAGAAGAGAAATTTCTTTAAGTTTCTATAATTTTTTCCGGGGAGGGGGGTGGGGCAGCTACTGCTCCCCCCCCCACCCCCCAGCTACAGCCCTGCACCATGAACAAAATCAAGGCGAGCTGAGGATCACTCTCCTGAAATGGTGCTAGGCGAGCAATCACAAGAAGCTTTAAATTAAATTTATTTTAACATTTATTGCAAGGTGATCAATTTGCCACTCTCCTAAAACTTCCAAGACAAGGACTGCATGTTTGAAATTATATTTAATCGGACAAGCTAAACAGAAACAGAAAGGAAGTTAGAATAATTAAGAACCATATATTACACACGTGACTTCAAGAATTAGCATATCATAATTTAAGCCTTTTAGTTTTAATAGTTTTTCTAGCTAAAACATGGCATTTGGCGACTAATTTTCCAACCAATTTGTCAAACTGCTATAAACAATGTAGTGTATTTTATTACATCTAGTCAGACAGCAGAATACCGAACAGGAACATACCTCAGCTGTTGCGCCTGTCTGAAGTAGTAGAGAGAGTAGGATGGCATTTTTAATATCTCGTACGTTTGTCCCAGTCCATACCACGCTCTATAATCACGTTTGTTCACCTCTGAAATAACAAGCATTCTGAAAGTACTGCTGAAAAAGCAATACATGTCGCCTACCAGGCCCAACACATTTTATTATCTCCTAAATTCAGGAGCCATAGTGAGCTCCGTGGTCTAGTGGATAAGCTGCTGGACAATCAAGCTGACGACAGTGGTTCAAATCCCGTCAAAGCTGGCTCACACATTCATTCATCTTTCTCATCTATTACCCTCTGCCTATCATTCTCATTATCTTAATATAAAAAACTTTCCAATTTCTCCCACGATTTCAATCTGTTTCGACCCTTTCTGTCAATTTCCTCCGACTCTGTCTTCTGAGCTGTCCACACCATCGCCTACCTGTCTCAACTTCCTCCACGGGTGCAGTCTCTGTGTATATCCCTGCACCCACCTGGCATCCTCATCCTCTGCCACTAATAAAGCTGGTCTGACCCACGGCACTAACTAACGACCGCCGGTAGTAGGGGTGCATAGTAGGTGGTTACAAGTGCCTCTTAACAATGCCAGAAGTAACTACTGAACACTCCCCGAAGTGGTCAGACTAAGCCCACAGCTAAAAGCTGATGGGGAACAGGTGTGTGGCACAGATAGCCACAAGAGACAAGCACCTGTTGCGGTTGGAGAGACAAGGACTGGGATGTGGAGGTGGACAGCGAAAGAAGTTGAAAGATAGGAGGAGTTGCCAGATCGGGAAGAAATGAGATGGAATTCAAAGGAGAGAAAGGAAAGAGGGCACTGGGGAAAAAAATCAAAAAAAAATCAGGAGCCATAACTCTGTAAAACAAAATGGGTAAATGGCCATGAAAAAAGTTTGTTTTGTTTAACAACACCACTAGAGCACATTGATTTATTAATTATTGGCTAATGGATGTCAAACATTTGGTGATTGTGACATATAGTCTTAGAGAGGAAACCTGCCTCATATTTCCATTAGTAGCAAGGGATATTTTATATGCACCATCTCACTGAGAGGGTAGCACATACCATGGCCTTTGATGTACCAGTCTTGGTGCACTGGCTGGAACGAGAAATAGACCAATGGGTCCACCGATAGGGATTGTTCTAGACCAACCGCGCATCAGGCAAGCGCTTTATCAATGGGCTAAATCCTGCCCCAAATGGCCATGAAGTCAACTTGAATTTACCTTTGGTGATTTCACAAACAAGGACTTTACAGCAAGTGTACAATATTAACCCACCAATAACTAGTCTGTAAGCCTGTATCGCACCTTAAACTATATGTCTAATATTAACCCACCAATATCCAGTCTGTAAGTCTGTATTGCAGCTTAAACCGTGTGTCTAATATTAACCCACCAATAGCCAGTCTGTAAGCCTGTATCGCGGCTTAAACCGTGTCTAATATTAACCCATCAATAGCCAGTCTGTAAGCCTGTATCGCGGCTTAAACTGTGTCTAATATTAACCCACCAATAGCCAGTCTGTAAGCCTGTATCGCGGCTTAAACCGTGTCTAATATTAACCCACCAATAGCCAGTCTGTAAGCCTGTATCGTGGCGTAAACCATATGTCTAATATTAACCCACCAATAATTAGTCTGTAAGCTTGTATCGCACCTTAAACTATATGTCTAATATTAACCCACCAATAGCCAGTCTGTAAGTCTGTATTGCAGCTTAAACCGTGTGTCTAATATTAACCCACCAATAGCCAGTCTGTAAGCCTGTATCGCGGCTTAAACCGTGTCTAATATTAACCCATCAATAGCCAGTCTGTAAGACTGTATCGCGGCTTAAACCGTGTGTCTAATATTAACCCACCAATAGCCAGTCTGTAAGCCTGTATCGCAGCTTAAACCATGTGTCTAATATTAATCCACCAATAGACAGTCTGTAAGCCTGTATCGTGGCTTAAACCGTGTCTAATATTAACTCACCAATAGCCAGTCTGTAAGCCTGTATCGCTGCAGATATGTTCTTCATCTCCATGAACTCGTGGCCAATCAGAGTCCGTGCCGACAGATAGTGTGGATTCAGCTTCAGGGCACGCTGGAAGTACAAAACTGCCTTCTCGTGTTGTGACCGCAATGAGTAGTAGTTACCTGCAATTGATAGTACATAAACACCAACTGATAGTTACTTATTTATTAGCAGGGTTTCTGCCAGAGGGTATGAAGGGTACAATTATGCAGGACTTCTAGATTATGGTAGCCCCACTCCCATGGCTAGTGATATTCAGTGTTGGGCTAGTAAATAATTACTATAACTAGTCTGACGGCTAGTGGAAAAAACCCATGTCAAATGCTGCATTATTTTGTAAATGTAAATATAAATATCCTGTCCCCTCTTCCCACTCCCTATCTAATGGGTTTTAAGCTCTATCTCCCTCTTTAGGAGACCTATCTGATTATTACTATTAGTAAAATTGTATTTATTTCAAGTAGGGCTAGTTAATTTTTAATCATGGCTAATAAATGTTTAACACCACTGATCCCATGACTAGTGAATTATGTATCCTAAAATCTAAGAATTTTTTTTTTGATAGATGATAATAAGAGAACTGCATTCAGAAGAGGGCCTCGTAAGTTGTCAAACTTGTGCCTAATTATTTTGTTCTTTGTACAATAAAATATGTTTTCAATCAATGAATCAACTGCTGTTTAAAATTTCTCAAAGCGCATGAAATGTAGTTACCCATTTTAAAACATTTTAAGCCCATAACCACCCAAGTATGCACACGTATGGTCTGTTTTGTTTTTATTATGTACCCTCAAGTTATTTTCATTATTGAATGCACACGGAGAAGGAATAACTCACCTATAACACAGCACGTCTCTACCCTGTACTTGTCTATATCACAACACTGGTGAGCCAACCGCGCAAGATCTGCTCGCATTTCCTGGCATAACAAATAAAAAGAACCCATGTAAACCTGTTAATTAAATATTGCATAATATTATATAAAACTGACATACCAGTGTTTTTGGAGCACACTAAAATCTTAACAAAGAAATATTTTATTTAATGACACACTTAAAACATTTTATTTACGGTTATATGGCGTCAGACATATGGTTAAGGACCATACAGATTTTGAGAGGAAACCCACTGTCGCCACTACATGGGGCTACTCTTTCCGATTAGCAGCAAGGGATCTTTTATTTGCGCTTCCCACAGGCAGGATAGCACAAACCATGGCCTTTGCTGAACCAGTTATGGATCACTGGTCGGTGCAAGTGGTTTACACCTACCCACTGAGCCTTGCGGAGCACTCACTCAGGGTTTGGAGTCGGTATCTGGATTAAAAATCCCATGCCTCGACTGGGATCCGAACCCAGTACCTACCAGCCTGTAGACTGATGGCCTAACCACGACGCCACTGAGACCGGTAAAAAAAATCTTAACAATTAATAAATATATATACTGATGGAAAGAAATAAAGGATCACACAGATAGCAACAAGAAATAATGACTGCATCAAAAATAATTTTGCTTCGAAAAGATTTCAATGGTGAAATTTTAAAAGTAAGTAAGTCTATCTAACGAGAAGTAGTGTATAGATACATAAATAGGCTCTTGGGAAATCCCCACAATTTCCAACATGTTAATACTGATTTTACTGTCGCAAATGGATTTGATTAGCCAATCAGATTTTGCATTATGGTACAGAATGAATCAGAATGTTATTTTTGTTTGTATCTTCTTTGCACATTGTAAATATTTTCATACGTAATACATAGAATAAAGAATGAAGAATAAATGTGTGCATATGTATGAGAAAAAAATAAAACATCCAAATAATAATAACAATAAACAAAAACATGCCAGTACCCTATATGATATCACAGAATGCTTCTGCAAACATCATTGTGATTTAAAAATATAATGCCGATCTCGCCCTGTTATTTTAAATGGAAAAGAATTACCAATCAATTTTCAGTTTCTATAACTTTCCATGACCCAACTCACAATTTCAGGCCTAGAAAAAAAACCCAAAAACCCCACACTACAAATTCCACAACTTTTTATACTTTTCACGACCCATTCGAACTTTGAATAACCTAGTTTCTCCATCTCAGGTTATTAACCAAATTTACCTTAACATACAGGAGATTGGAAAATATGTCCATGTTTTCCACCCGGTAAGGATCCATCTTCTGTAGTTCAGAGAAAGCTGTAACTGCCTGGTCCATTTCTGAAATCACACAACCATATCACAAATTTAGAGGATATTAAAATTTCAAGATACCTCACTGGCTACTCAACAACAGTAATGACCAACATGTATACTCCAAAGCCACATCGTCCTAGAAAATGGACACTGTATCAGGCCCAGCTCTGTCACTTGTCATATTAAAAGGGACAGACCCTAGTTTCAATTGTGAAAATTAACACCAAGTTTAGTTAATCTACAAACCTGGGCCCCGTTCCACGAAGTGATCTTAGCCCTAAGATCAAGTTAAGTGCATAGGGTAGCTATGCGTTTACGGTAATCTTAGCCTTAAGTTAGGGCTAAGATCGCTTCGAGGAACATGAGTCTGTGACTTTGAAATGGTGAAATATCCTCTAAAAATAGACTAAAACTAGACTCCATAGCTGTTACTTCTCTGATGCACGTGCGTTTTTAAAATATGAGAAATGAATTTTGTGATATTAAAAACACCATGTTGACCAAACACTCTTCGAATGTACGGAAGTAAAGTAAAGTATGATTTCAATAATAATTTTCAATAATAAAAAAATATGCCTTAGTGATTGTAAATTTTAAAAATAAGAGGCAAATTTTATTTTAATTTGAAAAAGTAAAGATTGATGTACTATTTGAAAATAACCGTGGATTCTGTATCAGCGTGTTTCTTTCTCGACTGGTACCATAATTGCAGACAACTGATGGTCGTACACCCGCTCGCCTGAAGTGTTTGTCATATGGTTCAATTACCCCAGTATACCCATTTTCTAATTAGTTTTTTCCCCGCCCAACCAGTGTACCACAAGGCTGTGATATGTGCTTTCCTGCCCTTCAGGAAGTGCACATAAAAGATCCCTTGCTACTAATGGAAAAAATGTAGAAGGTCTACAATATGCAGGGCTTCTAGATTATGGTAGCCCCACTGCTATGGCTAGTGATATTCACTGCTGGGCTAGTAAATAACTACTATCGCCATGCCCGATGGCTAGTGTAAAAAACTGCCATGTCTGATGGCTAGTGAAAAAAATAAACTTGTCAAATGCTGTATTTAAGTCTATTTTGTAAATATGAATATCCTGCCCACCCACCTAAATCTCCTTCTCTAGGTGACGTATCTGATTACTCCTATTAGTAAATATGAATATCCTGCCCACCCACCTAAATCTCCTTCTCTAGGTGACGTATCTGATTACTCCTATTAGTAAATATGAATATCCTGCCCACCCACCTAAATCTCCTTCTCTAGGTGACGTATCTGATTACTCCTATTAGTAAATATGAATATCCTGCCCACCCACCTAAATCTCCTTCTCTAGGTGACGTATCTGATTACTCCTATTAGTAAAATTGTATTTACTTCAAGTAGGGCTAGTGAATTTTTAATGATGGCTAGTATATTTGTTTAAATCACTGATCCCATGGCTAGTGGATTTTTATAACAATTCTAGTGGCCCTGCAATATGTCAGAATCAGCAAATGTTTGACATCCAATAGTGGATGATTAATAAACCAATGTGCTCCACTTGTACTGTTAACCAAAACACAAACTTTAACATAAACTTTCCGTTACCTTTCTTGTTGTGGTAGCACACTGCGATCTGGGACACGATGTAGTTGCACTTGGCGAAGCCGTTCTCCAGGAACTGCTGGTAAATCTTGAGGGCCTCCTCGTTAAGCTGGAGCTCCAGGTAGACGTACGCCAGGAACAGCTGTTTCGACCAGTGGTCGGGGAGCTGCAGTGACTGCAACTGGAAAATATAAACCATTATCAAAAACATGTAAAAAAAAAAAAAAAAAAAAAAAAAAAAAGGTTTTTAAGTTCATTACTGAGCTACAATTGACATATTTCTCTTTTTACCTTTATCTGTGATAAATCAGTGAAAAATAAGCTATTCCACACATAATCTTTGACTAATTTATTTGAGAATATTTAATAGCCCAGTGGTTAGGAAGCTGCAATGACTGTAGCTGAAAACTAAACCATAATGAAGAAGTTCAATTTCTTTTTATTAAAGGTTAATTTCCTGAGCTACAATTGACAAATGTTTCTCTCTTTACCTCTATGGTTAATAAGTGCAAATAAGCTGCATGTATTCCACACTTAATCTTTGACTAATTAACTTCAGAATGTTAAATAGCCCAATGGTTAGGAAGCTTCAATGATTGCAGCTGGAAAATAAACCATTATCAAGAACTTGTAAAAATAAAAAAATAAAAAATTAAAGTTCATTTTCTGTGATAAATGAAGTGCAAAATAAGCTATTCCACACATAATCTTTGCCTCATTAATGTCAGAATGCTGAATAGCCCAGTGGTTAGTCAGCTGCAATGACTGCAGCTGGAAAATAAACCATCACAAAGAAGTTGATTAAAAAAAAAAATAAGGTTCATTTTCTGAGCTACAACTGACATTTTTCTCTTTCTACCTTTATACTATAGCTGAAATATAAAACATTATCAATAACTTTAATGTTAAAGGCTCATTTTCTGAGCTGCGATTGACATATTTGTTTCTTTTTTACCTTCATCTGTGATAAATGAGTGAAGAGTAAGCTGTTCCACACATAATATTTGCCTATTTAATGTCATGATGTTGAAAAGCCCAGTGGTTAGGAAAATGCAATGACTAGCTGCAAAAATTAATCAAATTGTGAAGAATGTGGGAAAAACTAAATTTAATGACAACTTATTCGGCATTGTCTTCATCCATTCATGGCACTCTGTATAATTATTACCACTAAAAAGAGAACTATATGTGGGACAGTTTGTTTGTTTTGTTTAACGACACAACTAGAGAACATTGATTAGTAAGTTTTGGCTATTGGTAATCAAACATATGGTAATTGTGACATATAGTCTTAGAGAGAAAACCCGCTATATTTGTTCCATTAGTAGCAAGGGATCCTTGATATGCACTATCCCACAGACAGAATATCACATACCATAGCCTTTGATATATCAGTTGTGGTGCACTGGCTGGAATGAGAAATATGTGGGACAGACAGACGGAGATAAAACCCATAGTCCCTTCCGGTCAGACAGCAGAGGATTGAATAGCACTGTAATTGTTTTGAGCATCAAAGCACAAAAATGTAACAGTCAATGACTGTTCAATCCATCTTGGACTAGCCCTACAACTCCACAAATGTCTGTTTTATTTTAATTTGGCAAAATAATTTCATATCATGATTGATATTTTGCTGGAAAATAATGTTTTTGCAATTATTTAATGACTGATACACCATATTTTTCTCCCTGGGTAAATTAAACCCCTCGAGTTTTTTCCCTGGCAGTTGCCACACCCCTCGGTAAGAGGTGACTGACCATAACCATGCCATTAAGATTCGAAAAAGTAACCAGCAGCGCCAGCTCCTGCCACACCCCTCGGTTTTTGAACTTACATTTTGTCGTTCCTGTTGGTGCATTGAACTTACCATTTGTCGGTAAAACTCCTGCAACATTTGGTGCAGTTCCCCATCTCCCGAGTTAGCAGCCCAGCTTCTGCCAAAAGGTTCAACTGACCATCTCCTGGTCAGTAACCAGCAGTGCCAGCTCCTGCCACACCCCTCGGTGCAGAGGTTCGAACTTACCATCTCCCTGTCGGTAACCAGCTCCTGCCACACCCCTCGGTGCAGAGGTTCGAACTTACCATCTCCCTGTCAGTAACCAGCTCCTGCCACACCCCTCGGTGCAGAGGTTCGAACTTACCATCTCCCTGTCGGTAACCAGCTCCTGCCACACTTACCATCTCCCTGTCAGTAACCAGCTCCTGCCACACCCCTTGGTGCAGAGGTTCGAACTTACTGTCTCCAGGTCAGTAACCAGTAGAGCCAGCTCCTGCCATGCCCCTCGGTGAAGAGGTTTCAACTTACCGTCTCCCTGTCAGTAATCAGTAGAGCCAGCTCCTGCCATGCCCCTCGGTGAAGAGGTTCCTTGTTCACTGCCTCCACAAACACACCCATGGCGTCCTTGACCAAGTCCAGTTTTCTGAGAATCACTCCGTATCTGCAATAACCACAGGCAAAAACTCTTTATTGAGTCAACTTTTCTGTGAATAAACACAAAATACACATGTAGGTGTCCATGTCTGTGAATAACATCACAATATAACAGACAAAACTCTACTGAGTCTACTTTTCTGTCAATATACACAAAATTTAACAGACAGAACACTTTATTACACATGCAGGTGTCCATGTCTGTGAATAACATCACAAAATAAGAGACAAAACTCTTTATTGAGTCTACTTTTCTGTCAATAACCATTGACAATTTCAGGTGTTTTTTTTAAAACAACATTTAGTTCCTGGTTTAAAAATTGCTGTAGGCAGGCTCAAAACTGCCATAGGTGAGCATTTTGCCAATGGCAAAAACCTGACAAAATTTCCATTATAAGTAACAAGTTCTTAAGTTCGAGTCCTGGTATTATGTCTACTTTTCTGTGAATAACCCTAAAATGATGAAATCAGTGTATGAATCAATAAAAAAGAAAGGAATAACGTTAACACTACGGCTATTTGGTCGAGAGAGACTATGTTTACTGAAAAATCAACAAGAGATCTGTTATACGCATTTTCCCATGACAGAACAATGTACATGTATACCACAACCTCTGATGTACGAGTGTGGTCAATACTGCAAGACAACCCACGTTAGCTGAGCACTATACCCCCAAGCTAGATGCTACTCACTTGAAGGAATGAGTGTTTAATGACACTGCAGCATACACAAATATAACCACATATTGGGTGATAAACAAAGGTAGGTATATGAATAACTTTCCCTTGTTTGAATTATAGGAATAGTCGAACAGTTTGTTTTGTTTAAAGACACCACTGGAGCATTCATTAATTAATCATCGGCTATTGGATGTCAAACATTTGGTAATTATGACACGTAGTCATCAGAGGAAACCCGCTACATTTGTCCTAATGCAGCAAGGGATCTTTTATACGCACTTTCCCACAGACTGAAAAGCATATAGCACGGCCTTTGTCCAGTTGTGGTGCACTGGTTGGAACGAGAAAAAACCCAGTTAGTTGAATGGATCCACTAAAGTGGTTCAATCTTGCGACGCAAGCACTTCAGGTGAGCACTCAACCGAATGAGCTAAATCCCACCCTGTATTGAAAAGAGACTAAAATCATGCTTTAAGATGTTCAGTCAGCTGTTTTTCACTAAACATTTGCAGATGAACTATTATGACTGGTTCCCTAAATGGTCATTCAGTTTAATGTGTAGTAATACTAGTATATAAAAGCTAGTCTAGCAAGCATTAACAAGAAATGGCTGGTTGAACGTACCCCAGGTCTTGCTATAAGCAAGAACCTTACTCACAAATAAAGACCAAATCCATCAAGTTCTTTGTTGGCTTTCTTTTTGCTGAGTTCGTTTCGCAATATCTTCAAGGTTTCATTATCTAAAAGATCAGTAGACCCTAGATAAAAATAAAAGGTAAAATCAGAGCAAATCTGTCATGCAAACATGAACACTAATTTAATTAATAATGATATACATACCTGTATTATCTTAATTACGGCAAAATGAATTAATACTGCGACATGTTTTCTTCTTCCAAATACATGTACACACTTTAAAGTATATTTGTAATATGCAAATTTTGCAAAGCAACTACTAGTATCGACAATGCACATCTCTAATGAAAATAATATGTGCACATACATTTTATGAAAGATTAAAAAAAAAACTAAGCAGTACTGTTAAAGCAATACATGTCCCCTGCCTGGCCCAAACGGGTAAACCACCAAGAAAGTTAAACTTGGTCTGTAACAGTAAATGATAAAGCTATACACAAAATTTCATCTCAATATCTTCAGGCATTGCGAGAAAACAAAGTCAGAAAAACTAATTTTGGTATCTCCCAAGTTCAAGGGCCATAACTCTGTGAAAAATGGGTAAATCACATGGAAGTCAAACATGATCTATAACAGTACACGATAAAGCTATACACAAAAGTTCCGCTCAATATCTCAAGGCATTGTGAAAAACACATCTGGAAAACTACATGTGCAGGGCTTCTGGACTATGGTAGTCTCCCCCCCCCCCCCCCCCCCCCCCCCCCCCACTCCCATGACTAGTGGTATTCAATGTTGGGCTAGTAAATAACTACTATTGCCAATGCCCGACAGCTAGTGAAATATTCTTGGTCAAATGTTGCAGTTAAGTTTATAAATATGAATATCCTGCCGCCACCCAACCCTCTTTATGTGACATCAGATTGTTACTATTATTTAGTAAAATTGTATTAACTTAAAGTAAAGTAGGGCCATTGAATTTTTGATCGTGGCTAGTAAAAAAAATTAATCACATGGCTAGTGGATTTCATAAAAAAAAATTGTCCAAATTAAACGAAAATGCCTGAATCTGGATATTTAAACACTTATTGATATTAGTATTACTGCCATTTGACAGCTATATACAATATACATGTAGGGTTGTAAACAATTCATTACACATTTTTACATGGATTACAACTGATATTGTAGGTAGAATGATGGAAATACATGGTGAAAAGGTTTCAGGCCAGCTAATTTTGTCAAATATCTGTCTTTTTTGCACAAATTTGAGGATTTGCTCCGGCACGGGGAGGGGGAGTTGGCACCCCTGCCTCGTATGTTTATCATATGGTCACATTTTCAAGCAAAATTATCCAAACTGTAAATACATGTATGTCTAACTAGTATAGCTTGAAGACAGGCCACGTTTTAAGATAATAACAGTTATATGCTTAAAATTCTATAAAGTTTAAATTTATTTAAGACGTGCTCAAATTACCAAGTGAATCAGAAGCATTGTCAAGCTTGCACTTTTCATCTGCGAGGTATCTTGCATAGACATGAATGAAATAAGCTTTCCGGCTGGAACAGCTCTCCACCACGTTGGCAGCCCGGCTGTACTCTTTCAGGTCAAAGTAGGATGTGGCAAGACAGTATTTATCAAACTCACACCAAAAATCCTGAAAATAGAAAGCTACATAATATGACTAAATCGTGCATTAATGTTTAGTTTGGCATCAAGGTAAATCAATGGGCTGACAAGGTGTCGAGTTATCTACATGTATGATAGTATGACACTAAAAAAAGTTGATGTCTTGATGATGTTGAGTATGACACTAAAACAAGTTGATGTCTTGATGTATGACACTAAAAAAAGTTGATGTCTTGATGCATGTTGAGTTTGACACTAAAAAAAGTTGATGTCTTGATGATGTTGAGTATGACACTAAAACAAGTTGATGTCTTGATGCATGTTGAGTTTGACATTAAAAAAAGTTGATGTCTTGATGATGTTGAGTATGACACTAAAACAAGTTGATGTCTTGATGCATGTTGAGTATGACACTAAAACAAGTTGATGTCTTGATGATGTTGAGTATGACACTAAAACAAGTTGATGTCTTGATGTATGTTGAGTATGACACTAACAAAAGTTGATGTCTTGATGCATGTTGAGTTTGACACTAAAAAAAGTTGATGTCTTGATGATGTTGAGTATGACACTAAAACAAGTTGATGTCTTGATGTATGTTGAGTATGACACTAACAAAAGTTGATGTCTTGATGCATGTTGAGTTTGACACTAAAAAAAGTTGATGTCTTGATGATGTTGAGTATGACACTAAAACAAGTTGATGTCTTGATGTATGTTGAGTATGACACTAAAAAAAGTGATTGTCTTGATGTATATGCATGTTGTGTAATTTTGTTTTTAAAATCAGATTAGTTCCAAAATATTATGGTGACTTCAAAATATCACTACTGCTAATAATTTGGTGACTTGAACAGACTTTAGGTGAAACAAAAGCTCCATTATGCCACCTAGATTTGGGACGGACAGTATTTTCTGCGACAAATTAAATGTATATATATGTAATAAATAATGTATTCATGTATTTTCAGACATTTGGTTTGGTTATTTGCATGAAGTCTATAGTCCTTCTGGTTCCCAGCCTTTATGAACATTGTTTTTTAAAAGTAATTTCAGTTTCATTTGACAGAAAAAGAAAACTAGAAGTGTTTTAGAAATAACAAAAAAGCACTATAATTTTTGTGTGCAATTTAAAAAGTAACTGGTTCAGAAATTAATAGATTGTCAGGGGTGCAGGAATGGAAAATATTAATCTAGCCCACTGGACCAGAACCAACTAAAATTTACAAGCCTGCCAGAATTTCTACTAGCTAGTCCGCCAGTCTATAGAAGTATACACTATTATTATATTAACAATATTATAATATACAGTGTCTGCACTTCAAACGGAATATATAGATCTATTTGCCTTAAATCGTCCATAAGAATGTTTACTCGCATTTGGCGAGCGGGCGAGTACTTTCTTTAGCCCTGATTGTAGGGCATACTATAGTAATGTGCATTGCTGGGAAGGATTCGGGGCTAGCTCTGGGTCAGCAGAAAATTTCGCCAAATTATCTGTTAAAACTGCAAAAACTGGAAAACCCCAGTTATTTTGTATCAAAATATCAATTATTACATAAAATTATTTCGCCAAATCATTTTAAAGCTGCAAAAATTGGAAAACCCCAGTTATTTTGTATCAAAATATCAATTATTACATAAAATTATTTCGCCAAATTAAAATAAAATTAGCAAATTGCGAATTTAAAAAACAATGGAGTATAGGTCAGGCAGTAATCTTGCTGGCAGAATGAGCATTTTCTTCATTACTTTGGACCTAATTTGATTTCAAAAACGAAATCACACAGCAAATGACAAAACTCTGACCTAATTTGATTTCAAAAACGAAATCACACAGCAAATGACAAAACTCGGACCTAATTTGATTTCAAAAACGAAATCACACAGCAAATGACAAAACTCGGACCTAATTTGATTTCAAAAACAAAATCACACAGCAAATGACAAAACTCGGACTTGTTTAATGCCACAGCTAACTTGGCACCATGTCATTGTATGTTAGACCATGTTTTTACTTTGGCGCCAGACTGCACATCAACATTTGTCATGCCGCCTGCTATGATCAGTCAAGCGTTGTTAATCCGCGGGCCACATTCATTTCAATAATGCCAGAAAATACTAATTAACACTTCCATTTTAACAATGTTACATAACGGCACATTATTAACCACTTAATAATATCACATTTTTAATGAAACATACAAGTGGTTTGTTTAAATTTTATTACCGGAAGTGGTATTTTTTATTGAAACATTACAATTAGAACAGTGTGTATAATTCAGAATTTTTCCCGACTGAAAGCCGAACACAGCGAAATGTTAACATTGTTATGAAATGTACCAATAAATGTTCAGTCTGCCTATTTTTATCAAACGTATACCTTTATTACTCTGGGAAGGGAGAATTCTAGATTAATTAGGGCCTGATAGGTTAACTGTCACATGGCTCTGCCTTTAATCAGAATATAACCCAGAAAACTGAACATATACAATGTATAGTGATATACACATGTATGTATTATATATGTACCTGACTTTCTGATACCTGCAGCAGTGCTGGAACATCAATTTCAACATCAAGGCACGAAAACATCTCACTTGCCCTAAAAGTAAAAATACATTAACACTAATACAAACACTTGAAGCCGTACTGCTAATAATACATACACGACTACACGTGTGTGTGTGTATACGTATGTATGTATGTATGTATGTATGTATGTATGTAGGTCTACAGGGCTTCTAGATTATGGTAGCCCCACTCCCATGGCTATGAATATACATGTATCCTGCCCCCCCCCCCCCCCCCCCCCCCACACACACACATTAGTGTTTTAAGTTCTTTAGGTAACATATTGGATTATTACTATTATTTAGTAAAATTATATTAACTTAAAGTAAAGTAGTGCTAGTGAATACTTAATAGTGGCTAGTAAAGTTTTAAAATCACTAATCCCATGGCTAGTGGATTTTATACAAATTCTAGAAGCCCTGATCTATGTATCTACAATCTGTCCATGCAGCATCCACCAACATACTATATTAAGTACATGGCTTAAAACTCATTTGGATACAGAAAATACTTGAGATACTAATTATGAAATATGAACTAGATACATTCTTGAATAAAACCTAATCCTAAACCAGAAGACCCTGTCTGTGGAAGTTAGATGAAATTAATTAGCAGGGCTCGACCTTAGTGGTAACCCAGGATATTTTGGTTACCGATTTCTCACTTGGCCTACCAGATGTCTAAACATGGTAGTCTGCCAGGTACTAGATTTTTTGGGCACATCCAGTTACTACACAATCAACAAGATGCTTGAACACATGTTTAAAAAAAATAAAAATGGTTAGGGCTTTTTCTCGCGTTTTAAATTTTTAAAATTAAAATTATGGGGATACTAATTTTTACCGAGGGATACCAGATTTTGTAACCTGGTAGCCCGGTGGGCTAACACTGAAAAAGGTTAAAGTACGTAATCTGACAAACAGGGTGCAAAGCAGGACTTTATATTTACTTGAACAGTTGACTAATAAATGACAAAAAATCACGAGCCATCTTGAGATTGTTACATTGTACCTGCCAGGCAACAAGTATTACGGTAATATGAATGTAATTATACATATATATATATGTATTGTAAAATACATCTAAACTGAGCACTACATTTTTCCATTCTGTATCTTATAGAATAATAATAGAACACTTTGTTTGAAAGGAAAGCACTAATTTTGCAGGACAAAACATTAATTAAAATATCATATGATCATGTGATAATTTACAGAGAACAGCTGGTGTAGAGTTAAGTTTAGCCACCAGTTTGTTGCTAACCTCTTGCTAGACTGTTTTTTACGCTGTGTCACATTAAACAACAACATCATTACAGGAACCAGTGAAAATAGTTTGTAAACATTTAGTGAAAAACAGCATTAAAAAAAAATATAGATTGGTTTAAAGTGTGTTCAGAGTTCAGGCCTTACAAAAAAAGAGAAGAAAAAAAGAGTGTTTTCTGTTTCATGACCTACCCTAATTTTATGAAGTGACATTGAAATTTAATTGAAAAAAAAAAAAAAAAAAAAAAATTAAAATCACTGAATTGACAAAAAATTACAAATTTAATATCCCATTTGGAATTTAACTTGGACAACTTTGGTTATCTGACATTGTGAGTGATTTCCAAACACAATCCAAAATGCAAAAGTTTATGCTTAAGTTTTGAACATCAGTACATGTCATCTGATTGATATTGTAGTATAAATTAATGTTATATAAATTATGACAGCCAAGTTTGACAAAATAATCTACTTACCAATAGACAATTAAATTAAGTTTTTGTTTAACAACACAACTAGAGCACAGTGATTTATTAATCATTAGCTATTGGATGTCAAACATTTGGTAATTTTGACATATTACAGTCTGAACTGACGTAGAAAGAAAGTGTAGTTATTTCTGCGTCTGAAAATTGTTACATTACTCTATAAAAGCTGGTATTTAAAACTTGTGGCACCATGTTTCAACCATTTCTCAACTGAAATAGTGTAACAAATGGACACACTAACCAAAAATGTATAACCTATTGTACTCACTAAACCCCAGTTGAAATACTTGGGTCATTAACAAAATAAATCTTCAATGACAACCTTCAAAACTTTCCCTGTCATTTTAAATTTACTAATAGAAGAAAACAACTCGCCCTGTACATTAAGAAAAGTATTGACTTAATATGCGCCAATAGACAAGTGTTTTATAAATTTTAATCGCCATAGTGAAATTTCACTCACATCTATAATCCATCCCACGGGAAATGCCTTTTTTGATGCTATGGAATTTGCGGAAAGAGATCGACCCGTACCCCTCTATATCAAAGGCTCTAAAGACTAACACTAACCCTGTACCTAAAAGTAAACCTATCCTAACCATTGAAAGGGGGGTACAGGTAGGCCTCATGCCATGTTCTTTATGCATGACAGTGCCAAAGGAAAGTCCTACATTGCGCCCTGATATGGATACGTTTCGACCAAAACCACAGTATGTTGTAAAGCTTATGGTCCAAAACGGAAACAAGGCATGTACGGAGATACCACAACAATGAATAATTATCGTGGATTTTTGCATGATAACATCAAACCATTCGTTCCATATTTTAGCACACACTGAGTATAAATGTTACCATTTTGCTCCTTGCAATAATCTGCGCTGTGTACATTCTCTGTAGATACGAATCAGATCTGTTTTCATTCTAGCTAGGTCAAACATTTTGAAGTCCGCCATTTTCGATAAACTACTTTCCTCCTTCAGACTATAAAGCACTATCTGTTTTTGTCGGTATGATCGCGAGCGAGTTGACTCCATATCGTATTTAGTTGTTTTTTTGGCGGGGGAGGGGGGGGGGGATCACCTACCCCCTCCCCACCTATTGCGCAAAAAGTCACCTCTTCTTAAAAACATTGGTATGGTCCTAAAATATGGTAACATTTTACAGGTACGAGGTATCGGGGGGGGGGGGGGGGGATTGTGGGGCATTAGCCACCCAACCCCCAGTAATTCTGAATCAAAATCGCATTTGTCATGATGAATTTTACTTCTACATGTAGAATGCAGGAAATGGCATTTTATTAATATAATTTTCAAAAGTTTGCATGGAAGCATGTCCCGGAAACCCTAAACCTTTCCCCAGCACATGGGAGGGGAGGAGAGGGGGCCAGGATTTAGCTCAGTCGTTTGAGCGCTCGCCTGAGGTGCTTGCGTCACAGGATCGAACCACCTCAGTGAATCCGTTCAACTGATTGTTTTTTCTCGTTCCAACCAGTGCACCACAACTGGACAAAGGAAGTGGTATGCGCTTTACTGTCTGTGGGGAAATGCATATAAAAGATCCGTTAAATTTCTGCATTAGAAAAATGTAGCGGGCTTCCTCTGTTGACTACGAGTCAGAATGACCAAATGTTTAACATCCAATAGCCGATGATTAATTAATTAATGTGCTCTAGTGGTGTCGTTAAACAAAACAAACGTCTTCTTCTTCAATTTACACCGGAGCTAGAAACGCCGATCGCGAATAATTCCAGAAACTCGTTAATCATAGGCGACGCAGGCGAGTTTTCAGTAATTTATGCAGTTGTGGTGTGTGTGTGTGTGTGTGTGTGTGTGTGTGTGTGTGTGTGTGTGTGTGGTGGTAGTGGTGGGGGGGGGGGTCTAGACTGTGGCAAGAAACAAATCTGGGGTTTTGGGGAAAGAAGAAAATTTGCTAGAACGGGGGCGAACGCATTTTGGATTTTAAACATGTTGCTTATTCCATTACAGTCCAACGCCAATACTCTAATCACTATGCACATCATAACAACCTTAGACTGATAAAATATAGTTATATGTTTGATGCCATATCTCTGCAATGGTGTCCCAAAGCTATAGGGAATGAATCCCCTAAAACACAACGTGGACATGACGAAAACTGTTGTCCTTAAAACACCAGTGAACGCATTGGGGGAAAAAAAAAACAACACAAAATGGCGACATTCTTAAGTCGTGGACCACATGTCTATGCCAAGACCTTGAAAGTCCATACAACCAGAGTGAAAACATTCTTGACAGTTACGTTAGTTTTGTGCCTGAAGGGAAATTCCACCACCAGAAGCCTCTCCACTGATACTAATATCAGACTATCAACTATCACGACAAAGTTGGTTAACTCGCCGATTTCACGCCTTCTCAGACGTCCCAGTTGCTAGTCTGAGCACTATTACAACTCGATTATCGTAGTATACAACTCCTACGACCGATTAGTTGTCAGTTGGCGAAATTACAAGGCAACCGTCGAGTTGCGCAACTCCGTCGTGACAGCAAATTATTGTTGGTAGTCTTAGCATAAGCGTACCAGACGGAGCAGGAGCAGAGGGATATTGCTCCATATTGCTGAAGCAAATTGTTAAATTTGGGCAAAAACAATAGAGATATAAGGGGAAAATATTCAAACCTAAGACCTTTTTATTATGTATTTTCATCATTTTACCCGCAAAATTAGTTGTAATCTATGTAAAAATGCTTAATCATTCGTTTGCAACCCTATATAGCTGTTTGGCAGTAATGCTAATATGAATACATGTTGTTATCCATCAATCTGATTAAAATTAGCTCTACTGGTCTACCAGGGCTCGTGCTTATAAAACTTAAAGTCTAGACTTTAATAAAGTCCAGACTTTAACGTAATGCTATTTGAATGGCGTTGCCATGACGTTAAAATCTGGACTTGATTAAAGTCCAAACTTTAAGGTTTATAAACACGAGGCCAGTTGTTTTCATTGGATGCTATGACATTGGCGACCTGATCATCACCTAGGAGCAGCCAATCGTATGTCTTAAAATTGTTATCACACGTATATATGTTATAAAAAAATAACGAATGATGTTCTTACCAACGCAATCTGATTAAAATTAGCTCTACTGGGTCTAGCCAGTAGATCTAACAGCATTGCATGGACTGCCATGTCCAGGTGACATTTCATCTATAAATAACAATTTAAATATCGACCAATTACACTTCGCCTTTTATAGCGTTATTCGGGAGCATACAAATTCTAAAAATATCGGGCGAGACTATTTATGCAATAGGCGAACTTGTTGGTCTATTTCAACATTGAAAAAACGGGGAAAGTGCAGTAATAAACTTTGGATTGTATACTAGTATAAACAGATTTTATGGCTATACCATCACGGTTGTGTTTTTTTAGTCTTGAAACGAATGTTATATAAAATTTTATATTGCAATTAGTTTCCGGCATACTCAGTAATTCACCCGAATTATTTCGTATACCCTCGACATAATCGCGAATGTTTTCAAATTCTTTTCAAATCACTAGCATGATTTTGCAAGTAAGGTTTTGATTGGTCAAATGAAAGGTCAACTGGACATGAGCTCCAACGGGCTGCTGTTAGATCCACATGTAATAGTGGAGCTAATTTTAATTAGATTGTTACCAAAATTGGTTAGTTCGACACTTTGTCCAGAAGAGGAGAGAAAGAAAATCCTATTCTGCCAAACGTGCTACTCTTACCGATAACGCCGCAAGGGATCTGATATATATTCTTTCCCATATGCAGGGCAGTACATACCACGACCTTTAATGCACAGGTCTTAGAGATGAGAACAATACCAGAGTTCATGAAGGGCGATCGATCTTGCAACCTATCGCACCTCGGACGAGCGCTCTAATACTGAGCTACAGAAAAATGCCTTAAAATGTTCTAATAAGTAGCACTAAACCAATTAATTTTCGGCTGGGTCAAAGTACGAGGTGCACGGAACTTTTGATTGGTGATTGGTTATAAATGTGTGTTGGTTGTAAAAAAAATAGTTTCATCTGGGCTAAAAATGTATGCAATTTTATTTGATCCAGTACCACTGTGTCAAGTAGCCTTGTGCTTGGAACATGTATGGGGTACCTGTAAAAAAAAAGTACTCAAATTTTGTGCGAAACTAGGGGTGTTGTAGAAACATCTGGTTATACCGAAAACGAGCCATGAAAGTTACCATTTTCTGCAGTTAATACTTTGAGGTAGGGGTTGTAGTACTAATATTTATAGGTCATAGTTTGGTTGATATATTGCATATAGTGTTTTTAAGCACAAACGTTAACATAGTCGCCTATGGGATTTTATTTGGTATAGTCCAACCAATACCACTTTCCGTTCTGCCAACAGGTTTCTGATAAACTGTCCAGCATATAGCAAGCACAATATTTCCTGGATCCACCCCTGTGTGTGTATATATATACCAGACGCGGTTTCGGGCGAGGCTCCAAAAGGCACTCCCCTCTAGTTTTTGTCTAACAATATACTAGTATATAATATTGCTGAATACAAATTACCTCGTCCACCTGTCAATGAGCATTAAATTCTATTTTTGAAAACATCAACGGGGTTTGGGCCCACTCTATTAAAAAACATCCTGGATCCGCGCCTGTATACAGGTATCTATACTTTTTCTAAACAACCTCACTGTATGGAGCAGTGTATGTCAAATACTTTTTGTTAGTCGGTTTCGTAGCTTGTAATTCGGTGTTTCATGAACTGGAATCCTTTGTGTTGTGTGCTGTTATTCTCTAAGGCATAGGCTAGTGCTGAGACCTATACTTTTGAATATCATCATTGTTATAAATAAACCGCCACACGAATGGTGACACACGAATACCCCAGCACCTTTGTGCGACCTTCACAATGCTGACCATCAATAAATCTTTACACTAGGACGTCTATTACTCTACTACTTCTATGAGATATGGTGTTATTAAATACTTTATATATCTATAGCAAGCTGTCGTTCAAAACGAAAACAGAATAATAGAACCATTTTAAAGGACTGTGTATCTATAATATAATACTATTAATACGCAAGGCCGTTTTGACAGTTTCCCATTGTTCTGACCTGTTCTCCTCTTTTGATTTGTACTGCCGAACGTGTTCTTTGTACTTGCCTGATATCGCATTTCGTAAGGATGTTTTTGTGCTCAGGTTCAGTCGACTACTATACACGCCTCGTTCTAGATATTGCGGCGTTCTAGATATTGCGTCGTTCTAGATATTGCGTACAAAGATGAATTTCATCAATTCAACGATAATGGAAGTCGCCATATTTATTACTTAAACAGAAGTGGCTATATACGACAGCAGTGTATAGCCGTGGCTAATGAGGGCCCACTATCTAGACGGCGGTCTTCTTTTTTACGGGGGGTGGGGTCGGGTGGGGGTGGGGTAGTGTACGGCCAACATACCACATCTAAACTTATATCAAGTATAATATATGTTCCGAAGATATGCGCCCATACAGAACAGCATGCCTCATAATCGTTGGAAACGCTAGGACTGTATCCTTAAATCTGAAACTTATGTAATTCCCCAACCCCACAGATGAAAGCGAATTAATATATAATAACTGGCCCCTTCAGTTGCTGGCTTCTTCAAGTAACAATATTTAAAAAATATATATATATATATTTAAAAAATAAATAATAAAGTAAAAAATAAGTTTAATTTAAATTATAAAAAAAAAACCCAGTAAAGTAAAAAAAAACCCAAAAACCATAATAAAAAAATAAATAAAACCACCACCCCAAACAAACCCCCCCCCCCCCCCCCGATTAGTTCATGAATACCTTTTCAATAACACCTCAGGTACTTTAGATTTTACAGCTCACCTGTTAAACATACCGTTTTAAAAAGTGCACACCTTGAGAAAGGTGTAAACACTGGCTTAAAGTTACTTCACAGAACAATGTACAGGGTTTTTATTTCAGTACTTATCAATGTCGTGTTTGCTGCTATGTCGAGTCCTTCTTTCAAAGTAAGATCTAATATTTCACTAAGTGGCTTGTTTCATAAAAATAGGATAACATAAGTACTTTCCCAGTGTTCAAATTATCAACCTAGACACTAAGAATATGGACATATCACTGGACATATTTAATCTGTACGTGACATACATGAAGGCCCTTACGTGTTGAATCTTATCTGATTATATAAACCGACAGTTGGATAAAACTGCATGCTGTCCTGTTCGTTTTATTGAGGATTACATTCATTTTCTAACTGAATTTTAGATAATATTAGCGTGTGCATTTTATACAAGATCTAATAAGTACTCTGAAAGTAAACAGGGACTGGATATACTGTACGTTTCAAACAGGGCCCGAGGATTTTACTTCCGTTCTGGACGTAAACTGAAATTGGATATCTCGTACGTTTTATATTCGACATTATTTACATTTTGAAAGTAAACTGGAACCGGTTATTCTGTACATTTTATATAGGAACGTATTTTTATTCTGAAGGTGAAACTGAAAGTGAATATCTCATACGTTTTATACAGGAACTTGTTTATATTCCTTGGGTGAACTGAAAGTGAATATCTCATACGTTTTATACAGGAACTTGTTTATATTCCTTGGGTGAACTGAAAGTGAATATCTCATACGTTTTATACAGGAACTTGTTTATATTCCTTGGGTGAACTGAAAGTGAATATCTCATACGTTTTATACAGGAACTTGTTTATATTCCTTGGGTGAACTGAAAATAGGTATCTTATACGTTTTATACAAGAACGTATTTATATTCCGAAAGTGAACTGAACATGGATATCTCATACGTTTTATACAGGGACGTATTTATATTCCGAAGGTGAACTGAAAATGGGTATCTCATACGTTTTATACAGGAACGTATTTATATTCCGAAGGTGAACTGAAAATGGGTATCTCATACGTTTTATACAGGAACGTATTTATATTCCGAAAGTGAACTGTTACTAAATAGTGTACGTTTACAAAGGATTCTGTGTACAACTTATCAAGATGAATTGACACGGGGTACTTTTTACGTTTTCATTAAGTTTCCTTTAGGGTGCTATCTAACTTATTAATCTAGAGTAGACACTGGAATATATCGTGATCAAGTATATTATATAGAATAAAGTTTACATTATAACCGGGAACAAAAATCTACTGTATATATATACCTGTTCATATATAATTATATTCATATTCTAGAAGTCCGTCGACGGCTGGATATATATTATATGTATTAAAATACGTATTCTTTAAGCTTTTAAGGTGTAAGATCGCTATAGTTTACTTGACACAGTTGCTATAACAACTCAGAGTAATATGTACTGCTGTTGCACTGAAAATATTTCTTCGGTAATTATTGACATAATATAACTATATACAATGTGTATGTAGTATTTACAAAGTACACACATGTACTGCACGAAATCCTTTCACAATTATTGGCTTCCATTTTCCGCGGTATATATGTTTACTAACGTGACTAAGTGAGTATGAACGGAGTGTACTTTCAACACGGTGTTTACCGATAACCTGGTTACCCCAAGGCAGAAGAAACCCAAAATAATCCTTGTGCAAATGGATATTAATTCTTGGATCGACTCGCCAAAAGTACCGCGTGTTGGATATGTGCGGTCTGGTGAAATTAATTACTGCCTCAAGATTCCCTCAATATTAGCACACTATCTGAGCTATTCACGCGTGTGTAATGGTTTTATATACTTTATGTACTTTCTCGTCTGCTCAGACTGTCAGCTGTCGTCTATCTGTTTTTGGTAATATTTAGTGTCATACATGCGCCATCTTTGTGTGGAAGTAAGTGGGCGATTTCGAGAAATGAAGTAAAAAATTAAAGTTACTTTTACCAGAAAGTGTTTATAATTCAGGTGTTACATTTTGTGACAGCTCTGAAGAGGATACATGTTCCGACAAGTATCAATACACTGATACAAATTTCAAAAAATTAAAAAATAATAATTAAAAAAAGAAAAATTCCACCGAGAAACAACAGGAAAATGATGTAGTTGGTGACTAATTATTTTCGTAACTCAGGATTAAATCATTAAATGATTTACGTTGTACACCAGTTGGTTTAACAGTGTATAGAATACCGTACCATTATCAGTAATGCCGACCCTATTGTGAACATGGATTAAAGGCATCGGCTATTCAATGGGATGCTCTTTCCAGTTCGAATTATGAATCTCATCCCATGCCAATAATAATGCTGTGTTTCGTCTGCATGTGATGAACTACAAACATCTAGATGCACAATTGAAATACTTTAAATCTGCAGAGTTGTCCTAGTTTATTTCTTGTTACATACCAATAAAAATGTCGCTTGTGAGGTAGATTACAACAATCTGAACGACCTTTGACAAGACATTTTATCAGCGAAAGCTGTTGAATTTGCATTCTATCATCCATTTTCTTTTTTTTCACGATGTCAAGCGAAGGGAGAAAACAAAAACGAAAAGCAACCGCTAGGAAGCATCTCATTGATACGCTGTCCATGAAACACGCCGGCGAATGTCCTCTTTCACGGAGGCACTCGTTGTGCCAAGGTACTAGAAACCAGATCCCGCAGATAAGAGCCAGTATGGAAACACCAAAGGGCCAACAAAAACTACTCCACACGATCAACAATGGAATCAATAGAACAGAGGCATCTTCTAACAGGTTCAAAGGTCCCGGAAACGTTGGAGGCAAGCTACAGAACCACAAGGCGGACAAGACATTCACGTTTCCAGCAATAGTTAACGATTTGAATACATTTATTTACTCGGGTGCCAAGAAGAACGCGGGAACTGATTCCTCTTCGAGCACGTTATCTTGCCTAGATGTTGAACGTAGAAATGTTTGCAAGTCCTTCTTGAGGAATAAATCAAACCTGAGGAAACAGCAACTGAAAGCAAATATGTCTTGGACAAAGCATCGACCTTTGACTCCAAACTTGATAAAAATGTTAAACAAAGCGAAACTGTCTTCGGCAGTTCAGACGGAAAGGTGGGTACAACAGCTGCCAGTTCTCAATAGCTGGAGGTTCAGTTCTAACAGTTACAAAGACGACAGAATTGACAACGAATTCGAAGAACAGACAAGTCCACGTACATATCGAACATGGATTTTTGACGATACCAAAAGAAAGGTCAACTTCTAGATCTGAATGTAAACACAATACACTGGCGTAGGAAAGTGTGGGGGGGGGGGGGGGGGGGGGGGCAGCAAGGTGGGCATATGCCCCCCACGTTTCAGATATTTTGCTTTATATTTGCTTTATAAGTGTAAAAGATTGTAAATATAAAAGTGTGCCCTCCCCCATTTTTTGGCAACTTCCTACGCCACTGCAACACGTTTTATGTTATTAGCTGTATATAGTTTAGTTTTAATAATCATCTGGGCAAGGTGTGTCAGGTAGATGCATCTCTTTTTCCATTACTTACCGGTACCACTCACAAAATGAAATTAAATAATTTCGATTTGTATTAAAGTGAATCGTATTACAGCAGACCTATTCTATATATCGGTTTATGTGCGTGTGTGCGTACATTTGTAAGTAATATGCAAGCGAATAGACCGCTAACCCAAGATATCACCTAGCCTAGCCCCGCATGTTAGAATAATGATATTGGCGTAGGGAGCGGGGGTTCCCCCACTTTGTAGAAGCAGTGATGGTTTTTATATGCATGTATTTATATGTATATGTGTGTGTGCCCCCCCCCCCCCCCTTCCCTTTGGCACGTTTCTGCGCCCGTGAATGTTAAAGAATGTCTACGCATCTGCTATTCTGTGCATTCTGAAAATATTAGTAAACATACTTAATTATAATGCTAGCTACATCATTAGACCTTACAGACATAAAAACAAAAAACCCACCACCCCCCCACAAAAAACGCTGCCTTCACCCATCTGATAAGTTGATTCTGTCTACAAGAATTTTTAGAGAATATGATTAAAACTCATTGTATATGGAATAACTTCAGTTTGATTGAATATCCTGACTTATTGTGATATAGTATAGTATACATGGTAGAAGACCAGTTATTTGTGAATCTTCAGCTGAGATTTATGCATGCTAGCACCTGGCATCCTAAATGCCAACTTATGGTTTAAAACTAAAGACGGATACAGGTATTTTTAGTCTCAAGGAAATTACTAATTGGGTCATAATTATAAAGAAGAAAAAATTGTTTTGCTTAACGACACCACTAGAACACATTGATTTATTAATCTTCGGCTACTGGATGTCAAAAATATGGTCATTTTGACACAGTCATAGAGAGGAAACCCGCTACATTTTTCCATTAGTAGTATAACCGTGATTATTTTGAACCATTGGGTTTTGTATAATCGAGTGGTTTAACAATCTGGTTTTAGGATTTCTACTTTGCTTTGGAGCTAATTCTGGGGGATGTAGCTTCTTGTATTGTACTTTCCAACATGAAACATGATTAATAAGTTAACAACATGGTGATACAGATAATATACAAGTCAGAGCTATTGGGTGAATGACACACAGGTCTCCCGATAGAGTTGACATTGCTTATTCACAAAACTGTCTCTCGGATGTTCCAGTAGAGTTTGTGCTTTGTGAGAGAACTTCAAGGCGTGTGAACAGTATCTGTTCTCCCCGAGTCTGTCTTCCATTGGTAAATTATCCTTATTTATAAGACGCATACTAAACACGTATCTATGTAATATACAGTTGTCACGGTGTACTCGTTCAGACGACTGCAATACCCGTGGCAACAATTAAATTGCATTGTATTATATTGCTCGTTACATATTTAATTAGTACTTGACACTAATTGGTTTGATTGGCATGTCACTAAGTGGATACCATGGCAGACGTCAGATTACCAATTAACTAATTCTAATTAATGCACATGTAAAAATAAAGATATAATACGTATTGTTATAAAGTTGAAGTTTAGCACTGTGACAGTAGCAAGGGATCTTTTATATGCACCATCCCACAGACAGGATAGCACATACTACGGCCTTTGATATACCAGTCGTGGTGCACTGGCTGGAAAGAGCAATAGCCCAATGGGCCCAAAGACGGGGATCGATCCTAGACCGACCGCGCACCAAGCGTGCGCTTTACCACTGGGTTACGTCCCGCCCCCTAATGATTACTGTAAAGAGGACTCATTTTAAATATTTTGTGTTACATTCCAAAGTGTGTCCCCAAACTACATGAATTTGTGTTCATATATTTTTACAACGTTCACACCCATACTATAAACCACACCCAAGCCCGAGTTGACGGATATGGTGCATATATTTATGGAAACTTTGCTTATCAAACCTTACAAAAATCCTCATTTGGATAAAGGTTTAGCTATTAAATTTTTCACAAAATCAGCTCGTTTGAAAATTGATCGCACCCCTCTTTTGCCGCAAGGAAAACCCGGTGCATGAATACCAAGCCTCATTACAGCTAAACCGTTTGCACTCCTGTTGAGAAACCAAATATAATTTTAAAAATTAACTCCTTGGCTATCAATAAGCTTAAGAATTTAATTCATATTTGAAATAATTACCCTTTATAGATGTATCTATGCAAAAACAATACGTGAACTATAAGATAGCTAACAGTATACTACTACCAACTGAATTCCAATTTTTCAATAGTCAGTTTTCCTTTTATGTCGAGCAATATACCTTCCGCTCCAGGTTTGGGTATCAAACAACCCCATATCATTCTGGTACAGTTGTTCCATTAGGGTTATGACATTCAGGACTCCTAAGGGCTTTCAAAAAATTACTGGCTGTCTCTGAATACAATGACTCGTTGATTAAAATGATGGCTGACATATTTTGGTTTTGTGAAAATTGTATTATGCAAGTTGTTTTGGCAAATGTCGGTTACCAGCTGTCAAAATGTCAACAGCTGTAGTTCATTAAATACAAATAAGTTTTTTTTAATGTACCAGTTTTATTGATTTAAAATAAAATTGTTCCGCACATGTACACAGACTAGGACCTACATGTACATTTGCTCTTTGTGTGTGCGAGTGCGTGTGCGCGTGTAGGACGCATACAGTTATGTGTTTGTGTGCATGATTATATATATATATATATATATATATATATATATATATATATATATATATATATAGAGAGATAGATATATATAGAGAGAGAGAGAGAGAGAGAGATACATAGAGAGAGAGAGAAGGGCGAGAGAGAGAGAGAGACATACAGACATACATATATAAATTAATAATTGCAAATAACACATTCAACTTTATTAACGTATGGCGTTCACAGAAACGTATTGAGAACATAAATCTCGATATAATAATAGACATGTATATTAATAACAATAATAATAATAATAATAATAACAGACTTGTAAAATAACAACAGACACGTATTACAACAGAAAATTCCAGGCCAACACCATTCCAGGCAATATATAAATATGATGGTACCGCATAATCTCAGACGCCTCCAGGACCCGTGCTTCTAAACCTATTGGAGTCTTAGGTGCTATTAAAAGTCAAATCTCTAGTGACGTCACACGCATACAATAAACAAGTATAGCGTTAAGGTTTCAGACACTAATAACATCTAGAATCCAAACTCCAAAAGGTTTATAAGCACTGGGCTAATTTGTCGTAACACTGTCTGGGACCGACAACAGACCATGGCCCCATTCCACGAAGCAATCTTAGCGCTAAGATCATCTCAAGTGCATACCGTAGTTATGCATTTAAGGTGATCTTAGTGCTAAATGGCATGGGGCCGCGGGCACCCCCCCCCCCCCTTTTTTTTCACTAAAGTTTTTAATTGCGATTGTATAGTGAATTACTATACCAGTTATTTTTAGTTTCGAACAACATTTAAATTTATCACTCGGAATTTAACCGTTGGCGTATATGTCGCTAAACGTCATAAATATAAGTCTATAATTGCTTACGTTTAAGCTAATTTTGTTATATATGTTAAAACAATTCTATTACCATAGTTTTATCGTGGTGCCAAGATATGCAGCAAGATTATAGATACCAGTCTGGGGCGTAGTCTGAGAGGAAAAAACGCCGAGGAAACTCAGGCCTGTAAAATAAATATCAGTGTCATGGGAAAAATAAAATCAATCTGGGGAAATTCCAGACGAGGCAAGCGCCTCGTCTGCCTCATGCTGGCTACGCCATTGACAGTACCAATACCCAGTGTCGGTCGTACACGGTGCTTAATGCTGTTCTAGAACCGATAACACTAGTGAGACGGGAGACACTATATGCACTTATTATGGCACTGTAATGGATGGATTTCTCAAAAGGCACTTTTGTTTGGTTGGTATTTTTTGTGTGTGACTGTGTGCGCGTGCGTGTGTG
The DNA here is from genome assembly GCF_016097555.1 of Gigantopelta aegis. Taxonomy (NCBI): domain Eukaryota; kingdom Metazoa; phylum Mollusca; class Gastropoda; order Neomphalida; family Peltospiridae; genus Gigantopelta; species Gigantopelta aegis. Next base: position 30,059,095 of record NC_054708.1, read on the forward strand.
TGTGCATGTCCGACTGTTTGTGTGACTGTGTGCGTGTGTGTGACTGTGTTTGCACAGTAGGTGTTGCACTAGAGCCAATTTTAAAAACATCGTAGGCCGAATTTACAAAGCCTGTTTTAGACTTACACGCGTGTCACTATATACATTTACTGTGCTTAAACGCCTAGTTGTGCAGTTTAGGAAAAACAGGCTTCGTAAATTCTTCCCCGTAAAATTACGTCTGCGACTAACCGGTATACCGGTCGTACATTTACATGTGTTTGGCATCTATTTCACACAGGGAATGACATCTTTATGGGCGATGGAGCTTTTTAAGGATATAAGAAAATTAAATCTGTGTAATTGAAACTATGTTTGTTGTACTATTAATAGTAAAAAGAATTATGGTTTAATAATGAGATTGCCTGAAACCGTTTCACCATATATTTTCATCATTCTACTCACAATAGTACTTGTAATCCATGCAAAGATTCGTTTGCAAACCTATTTAGCTGTTTGGAAGTATTGCTAATACGAATAAATATTGTTATCCAGATTTGGGCATTTTCATTGAATTCAGGCAAACATCAGCCTTCCCCAATCCCAACTACAAAAATGGGAGCCCTTACGCCTATGCAAACACAGTAGCACGAATGGCCTGATTATACCATTCTTGCAGAGGCGTGTTCAGGAGAGCGAACGGTTTGATTACACACCATTCTTGCAGAGGCGTATTCAGGTGGGCGAACGGTCTGATTATACAACCATTCTTGCAGAGGCTTGTTCAGGAGGGCGAGCGGTCTGATTACACAACCATTCTTGCAGAGGCGTGTTCAGTAGGGCAAACTGTCTGATTACACACCATTCTTGCAGAGGCGAGTTCAGGAGGGCGAACTGTCTAATTACACAATCATTCTTGGAGAGGCGTGTTCAGTAGGGCGAACTGTCTGATTACACACCATTCTTGCAGAGGCGAGTTCAGGTGGGCGAACTGTCTGATTACACGCCATTCTTGCAGAGGCGTGTTCAGGAGGGCGAACGGCCTGATTACACAATCATTCTTGCAGAGGCGTGTTCAGTAGGGCGAACGGCCTGATTACACAACCATTCTTGCAGAGGCGTGTTCAGGCAGGCGAACAGTCTGATTATACAACCATTCTTGCAGAGGTGTGTTCAGGCAGGCGAACGGTCTGATGATACAACCATTCTTGCAGAGGCGTGTTCAGGCAGGCGAACGGTCTGATGATACAACCATTCTTGCAGAGGCGTGTTCAGGCAGGCGAACGGTCTGATGATACAACCATTCTTGCAGAGGCGTGTTCAGGCAGGCGAACGGTCTGATGATACAACCATTCTTGCAGAGGCGTGTTCAGGCGGGCGAACAGTCTGATTATACAACAATTCTTGCAGAGGGTGAATGGTCGATGATTAGACTAAGTTTTGATCCCAACGTTAGATGAAAATTAACAAGAGTACCGGTGAGGTACATGATACGCCTGCCAAAAAGTAGATCGTGGCAACCTATAGTCTGTTCCATTATTCTACTAACGTGTGTTTCGTAAATAATTTCAGTCTGGTTTGAGTAGGAACAAAAGTAAAAGTATTTTTGAAATCACAAAAAAGAAAACCCCACTATTTGTATATGCAATTTAGAAAACAATCAATTCAAAAATAAATAACTTGTAGTACGATAAATGCTTAAATACAATAGTAAGAAAATGACTGTTCCCTGTAGGAAGGACTACAGTCATACTTACATGCACAGTTAAATGATCCTATATGAATTGATAAGGAAGATATGGCCCAGACAAGAATTTACTTTAATGTGCAGTAATGCGTGAAAAGTAGGTCATGGTGACCTAGTTATGGTATGCAAAAAACCACCATCCCATGTTGTACCTGCATGCAAGGTTTGATGATCCTATATTAATTTTAATTAAGTGACAAGGAAGATATGGCCCTGACAAGGATTTCCTTTAATATCAGTGATGTGTGAAAAATAGGGCGTGGTCACCTAATTATGGTACATGACACACTGCCATCCCAACTTGTACTTGCATGCACAGTTTGTTTAATAACACCACATTGATTTATTAATCACCGGATACTGCACGTCAAACATTTGATAATAGTCTTAGAGGAAACAGTCTTTATTTTTTAAATAACAGCAAGGGATGTTTTATTATGCATTTTCCCACATACAGAAAAGTGCATACCACAAACTTTCACACACCTGTCATGGAGTACGGGTTAAACTATAAAATTAGATGAATGCGATACAGTGGCATAGGAAGGTGCCAAAAAAAGGGGGGGGGGTGGGGGGTGGGCACACTTTTACACTTATAAAGAAAATATAAAGCAAAATATCTGAAAAGTGTGTGTGTTGAGGGTGGGCACATGCCCCCCTGCTTCCTATGCCAGTGTGATATGATAAAAATGGCATTAACAGTCAAACATTAGCGAGCGCTCTGCCTTCTGAACACGCCTTTGTTCTTCGAGATTCGCTGGTTGCTTAATTCATTTCGTCTTTGTCTTCGGTTATTTACGGTTTCGGTGAAAGATTAGTGTTAGTCTTTATTAATTGTCGTTTGGCTGGTTTGATTTGGCAAAACTATGGTTGGTACATCAGTGTTGACCTTTTTTGTTGTGTCATCGGTTTTGTCTTTTTTAGTTGTGTCATCAGTGTTGTCAGTTTTAGTTGTGTCAATGGTGTAGCCTTTTTCAGTTGATACATCGTGAGATATGGGTACCACCGTGTTCGACCTAGAAAACACACAGAATTACATTTTAAAAACCCAACCCACAAACATATAATATACAAAAAAGAAGTTGTCTTATAGATAGATATTACACCATATACCTTATCGGACTGACAGTGGACGTTGATTTAGGGAAGGGGCACACTTCTAATTGTAGTCAAGAAATTAAATCATACATATATTGGATATATATATATAGACACACACACACAGTCAAACCTGTCCTAGCAGTCACCTGTAATCAGCGATCACCTGCCTTAAGCGGCTACTTTTTCCCCCCTCCCAAGCGATTTTTAATGTAAATGTACCTGTAATAAGCGGTCACCTGTCTAACACGGCCACTGCAAATGTTTACTACTAGTACATGTATTATTGTAATAGGTGGTGTAATTTATTAATCCTAATACCTTACCTTACACCATCTTGTTAGATCAACCCAAGTTTGTATAATATTAATAGCCGACTAAGAACAAAACAAACCAACAAGATAATCTAAACTGAACAATTTATTTATACAATAAAGTCATTTAAAAAAAAAAAGGTTAAACAAAATAAACGTATATCCTTACTATTAGGTCCCCATTTAGAACGACACTAACGTGAAAATAAAGGGAATACTAGTACCCATTCAGTCCCGACATAACTCTTGTGTATCAATTAAGAAAGTATAACTGGAATGCATCTAATTGCCTTTGGTCAGGCTAAGCTTGACATTTGTAGATTCACTTACTATGACAATACACTGCATGGAGTAGGAATTAAATATTTAAATGGAAAAAGAAAACAAAGTTATTGAGAGCGGTTAAATCAATACATTCCAATCACCTTATTTCTGAAGGAGACATGTCGAAAGTTAATTTATTGCCAGTACAGCACAGAGGGCAAAACAAGAAAGAACAAACGTTTTAAAGACCACTTTTCTTTAGCAAATTTCTCTACTCCATTGTGTGACCGTTTAAGACAGTTTTGACTGTATATACACACATCAAACAAAATCGCTTTATTGTTACGGCCCCCTTCTTTGTGAACAATCCTAGACCCGTGCCTTACCTGTGACATATTTAGTTTGTAATATTGTAGGTATGTTCCTCACCTTGTAGCCGTTATACAGGTTTCTATCTCATGTAGACTTTTAAATAAATACAATTACACATCAATTTCTGGAACCCCCTGTTCAAACAAACATCTGCTTTAGAGGCTCCATGCAGAGGCGGAACTAGGGGGAGGAGGGGCAGGGCCTGCAAACCTCTCCCAAAGTTCCCTTGGCATTCCGCCTCATGTCATTGGGACCCCCTAAATGAATTTTCTGGATCCGCCACTGGGCACCTTATTAGTAAGAGATTTGATTTCCATGTGACCTACACCTTGCCCCCATGAGCTTACCAAATAGTGCTCAAGCTTACGGCCACAGTAAAGTAAAGTTTGTTTTGGTTAACGACACCACTAGAGCACACTGATTTATTAATCATCGGCTATTGGATGTCAAACATTTGTTAATTTTGACATATATAATCTCAGAGAGGAAACCCACTACATTTTTCCATTAGTAGCAAGGGATCTTTTATATTCACCATCCTACAGGATAGCACATACCACAGCCGTTGATATACCAGTCGTGGTGCACTGGCCGTAATGAGAAATAGCCCAATGGACGCATTGACGGGGATCGATCTTATATATTCTACATGTATATGTTACTGGGCTATTCATCCATCCATCTGTTGTATTCTATCCGTCCATCCATACATTTTGTATTATTCATCCATCCATTTGTTCCATTCCATGCATCCATGCATTTCATCTGTCTGTCCATCCGTCCATCCATCCATCCTTTTTTTTTTAAATGACACTGTACCTATAGCGGTGCTGGTGTTGGTGGCGTACGAACTTGATAAACATGCACGTCTCGAGTAGCTCTTGGAAGATAGCTCTGACCATGTGACCAAGAGGGGCACCCTTGACCCTTTGGTGGATAGGACCACGTGTTAAATGGCTGATTGATCTCTCTGATAATGTTCCTGCAAGCCATTTACGGAAGTAACTACAATGTGCAACTACATGTTGATTCAATGGCGAAAAAAACTGTTAATAGATTGTATAGGTTAATTAACAACCCTTGTTTAAATTTGCTTGCACTTTATAATATATATCTTGCATATGCCTTTTATGGATATGAAGGCACTGTAATATGTTTTAGGCTAAATGAAACAATTAACAATGTGGCGAAATTTAGCTGAATGTGGGTGCTGTCGAATTTCTTTCTGTAGTGTGTGTATTAGTGGTTAATATGTGGAATTTTTTTAATCGAGGAACTCGAAAATGATCAATGTAAAGGTATTTGACGTCAAACATAGGATTGTTGTGGTATTAGAGCAGGAATCTCCGACTACCGTTTGGTGGGCAGTGATTGCTCGAATATTACATAGCTTGGTCTCTGAATGTCCGTCTAGTCCTCTACAGTCAGAGTACTCGGGCTAGCTGTTATAGTGCATGCCTGTCATGGGCGCAAGTTCAGACTCCTGCCAGCTCTTCAATCCAGGTGTAATTTAACAAAGGCCATGGTATGTACTATCCTGTCTGTGGGATAGTGCATATAAAAGATCCCTTGCTGCTAATCAAAAAGAGTAGCCCATGTTGTGGCGACAGCAGATTTCCTCTATTAATATCTGTGTAGTCCTTAACCATATGTCTGACGCCATATAACTGTAAATAAAATGTGCTGAGTGCGTTGTTAAAATAAAAACATTTCTTTCTTTCTTTCCGTCCAGGACAAGTCAAAAGAGTGTGTAATTTTTGGCATGCTTCCATCAGAGAACTGTTCAAGCATGCCTGTCGTGGGCACAACCTCAGACTTCACCAGAGAATTCAGTCCATGACAGGGGAGTAAAAAGGCAGATAGGGATTGTTTTATATACACTTCTCCATAAATACCATGACCAGTAATGTATGGGGCACTGGTCGGGACGAGAAAAAACCCCCCGAAGTCTACCGAGAACTGCTGATCCTATATGACCCATCAATCAGTCAAGTTGTCTGTCATTGTGCTACACTCCGCCCCCATTTACAGAGGAATTAAGAGGAGTCCAAGGTTAATATACAATTTGAAAGGCAAACACTTGAAGAACATCATACAAAAAAAATAGCAAATTTCATGGGCTTTTGCATTCATACCCAACTTAAAAGGCAAAATTTAAGCACTCTTCGTTATAAAATTACAGTTTTCAATGGCTTTTGCATTCACCATATTTAATTGGTAACACTTGGTCTTGTATATTTTGGTCAGTATTCGTAACAGCGTATCCAACAATTTTTGGTGAATCCACAATTTTGAGTCTGAAGCAAAGGATTATGAGCTGGACTCTCAAAATATCTATATTAAATCATGTTTATGATTCTTGTAGAATCAAAAAAAAATAATCCCCAAATTCACGGTCTTGGGCCTAATTCATAAAGGCATCTTAGGCTCTGCTAGACAACAAAGCATCCTCTTTGCAAGTCTTTTAGCATTGCACTGCGAGATCGCAAAGTTGCGAGAGTTTAGTGAATTAAGCCCCTGGTTAGCGATGGTAAAAAAAAAGCTGCCCGTTTAACTGACTGTGTTCCAATTATCTGTTGCTGTTTCCGAGATACATATCCACCATTAATACCACCATCCAGCTATAGGGGCAGATCCAGGGAGCTTTCTTTTTTTCAGAGGGGGGAAGGAGGGGTGGTTGGATGACTATAAGGGAAAAAGGGACAAACTCGTGAAACGTGCAAGTCAATGAAAATGACCACCACCATCACCAACCCCAGTAACAGCAAAATAGTAAAATGACTGAAGAAATGAAGTACTCGATGTAGCCGGTTATATGGTCATCCACGGCCATTCTGCGGAAGAACGGAGATAGCATCGCACCAAAGATGATCGCTGGAATGAAGAAGGCCAGAGCCCAGCCAATGCCAAACCAAAATCCATTCTGTAGTAAACAAAAGAAAGAACGAAGTCAAATTAATACATTGTTGTGGAAACTATAGACTACCCCGTATATGAGTACGAGATAATTTAAGTGTCATTTCTCTGGCTCCACAGAAAACAAAATGTGTAGGAATTTTGTTTTATTTATTTTTACTTCTTATTTCATTTTTTGTAATCAGATTAAAATATATATATATATATTTATATATATATATTATTGCCATATTAATTGATCTGTGGTGATTTTAGGGAGAAAATAAGCAATAAACAAATAAATAAATATATTAATTAATAGAGACATTTTCTGTTTTGCATGCAATACTATTTGAGCTACTACAATTAACAGGTCAACCACACACACACTGGATTTATTAAAATTGGAGGCCAATCCATTTTGTCATTTCATTGAAAACCAATCTCAAAACAGCCAATGGCTCTCGTTCTTGTAACCACAAAGAACCCTAATATAGTGGCACATTGTTATAGATGTACTAATTCAAAGACAACAATGGCAAGTCTTACCAAACCATCCGACACGTGACTGCAAACCAGATCTGTAGCGGAGCTGTATATATTCCACAGGGGTCTGCAGGCACCCACTTCATTGTGGATCTACAAAACAATACATAAACCAACAGTAATGTACATTTGTTTAGTGACTCGCCCCTCGCTCCAAGCACAGTGTTCAAAAGGTCTCACTAACCACTAACAACTAACAGTGTGATTGAACCTTAATTGGACATAAGCATGAAAATAAGTTAAAAGATAAAGATAAAAGGTCCTTTACTACAACATTGCATCGTACATATATATGACTTTTAAAAAGTTAAATTCTGGCTTGAAATATATATATAGAATACTACAGGACTGACGGTTAGATGACATTAATCTTATGTGTTGTTTTAAAATGTATCCAACGAGTGAAAGCGAGTTGGGATACTTTCTTAAAAGACGAGTTGTGAGATAAATGGTATATCTCATGGACAGGAATGTAGTACGTATTCTTAAGAGATAACCATCAGGATTATTTTTTTTTAGATCTGTGGGGTTATTGTCTATTTGATCCTGCAAATTTAATGTCATTTTTGACTGAAGGCGTTAGCTTGAGGTCAAAAATGAAACATTTGTGGGCATCAAATAGACAATAACACCCACAAATCTAAAAACTCCATTTGGTTATGTCCATTGTAAACTGAATAGTTATTTTTTTTATGGAACTAACTGTATATTTGGTATTTCTTGAACAAAATATTTGGCTACAATTTAACTGTAGACCCTTGAATCGTCAACTTCACCTGTTCCAATTGCTAATAAGGTCACTTTCTAATGATGTCATTAGCTTTCCGGGTGTTATTTTGATTTGATCCCGGGAAAAAAATGTAATTAACCAATCACAATACAGAACACACTCGTATTGCAGTCAGTTTACAATATGTCTTAAATATCCTTAAAAACAAGTTTTAAACAAATTTAAACCTCTTATCAACTAAAACTTATTCACATTCCTTGAGCTAACTTCTGCTCGCATGGCATATTAATAAGTTTCAGGTGAACCTATAGCTTGATCACCATGCTGGGCTTTAGATCTCACTAATGTGGACACAACAGGCTTTAAGTCTGTTCTACATAAGCACACCAAAGTCTTGTTAGTGTAGTAATATGTTAATAGTCGGCGGGATGTTGCCCAGTGATAAAGCATACGGCTGATGCGCGGTCGGTCTGGGATCGATCCCCGTCGAAGGGCCCATTGGGCTATTTCTCATTCCAGCCAGAGCACCACGACTGGTATATCAAAGGCTGTGGTATGTGCTATCCTGTCCGTGGGATGGTGCATATAAAAGATCCCTTGCTACTAATGGAAAAATGTAGCGGGTTTCCTCTTTATGGCTTTGTCAAAATGACCATACATGTATGTTTGACATCCAATAACCGATGATTAATAAATCAATGTGCTCTAGTGATGTTGTTGAACAAAAACAAACTTTAATATGTTAATAATAGCTGGTAAAGAGTTGTACATATTCAGAAATGAATTACAAGTTATTATAATATAATTACAGCTTCATTAACATCCCACTGGTTTTGATTTTGTACATAATATGGCAAGGCTTCTAGAATGGTTTATAAAATCCACTAGCCATGGGATCAGTTATTTAAAAAATGTACTAGCCATGATTAAAATTTTACTAAATAATAGTAATAATTAGATATGTCACCTAAAGAGGGAGATAGAGCTTAAAAACACTAACATTGGGGGTTGGGGTGGGGTCAGGATATTCATATTTACAAAATAGACTTCACTGCAACATTTGACAAAAAAAATTCACTAGCTGTTGGGCATGGCAAAAATTGTTATTTACTAGCCCAACATGGAATACCACTAGCCATGGGAGTGGGGCTACCATAATATAGAAGGCCTGTCTGGCATGATGATAGTAGTTATTTACTAGCCCAACATGGAATATCACTAGCCATGGGAGTGGGGCTACCATAATATACAAATGTAGAAGCCCTGTCTGGCATGGTGATAGTAGTTATTTACTAGCCCAACATGGAATATCACTAGCCATGGGAGTGGGGCTACCATAATATAGAAGTCCTGTCTGGCATGATGATAGTAGTTATTTACTAGCCCAACATGGAATATCACTAGCCATGGGAGTGGGGCTACCATAATATAGAAGTCCTGTCTGGCATGATGATAGTAGTTATTTACTAGCCCAACATGGAATATCACTAGCCATGGCAGTGGGGCTACCATAATATAGAAGTCCTGTCTGGCATGATGATAGTAGTTATTTACTAGCCCAACATGGAATATCACTAGCCATGGGAGTGGGGCTACCATAATATACAAATGTAGAAGCCCTGTCTGGCATGATGATAGTAGTTATTTACTAGCCCAACATGGAATATCACTAGCCATGGGAGTGGGGCTACCATAATATACAAATGTAGAAGCCCTGTCTGGCATGATGATAGTAGTTATTTACTAGCCCAACATGGAATATCACTAGCCATGGGAGTGGGGCTACCATAATATAGAAGTCCTGTCTGGCATGATGATAGTAGTTATTTACTAGCCCAACATGGAATATCACTAGCCATGGGAGTGGGGCTATCATAATCCAGAAGCCCTGTCTGGCATGGTGATAGTAGTTATTTGCTAGCCCAACATGGAATATCACTAGCCCAACATGGAATATCACTAGCCATGGGAGTGGGGCTACCATAATATAGAAGTCCTGTCTGGCATGATGATAGTAGTTATTTACTAGCCCAACATGGAATATCACTAGCCATGGGAGTGGGGCTACCATAATATAGAAGTCCTGTCTGGCATGATGATAGTAGTTATTTACTAGCCCAACATGGAATATCACTAGCCATGGGAGTGGGGCTCTGGCATGGTGATAGTAGTTATTTACTAGCCCAACATGAAATATCACTAGCCATGGGAGTGGGGCTACCATAATATAGAAGCCCTGTCTGGCATGGTGATAGTAGTTATTTACTAGCCCAACATGGAATATCACTAGCCATGGGAGTGGGGCTACCATAATATAGAAGTCCTGTCTGGCATGATGATAGTAGTTATTTACTAGCCCAACATGGAATATCACTAGCCATGGGAGTGGGGCTACCATAATATAGAAGTCCTGTCTGGCATAATGATAGTAGTTATTTACTAGCCCAACATGGAATATCACTAGCCATGGGAGTGGGGCATAATATAGAAGTGTCTGGCATGAGTAGTAGTTATTTACTAGCCCAACATGGAATATCACTAGCCATGGGAGTGGGGCTACCATAATATAGAAGTCCTGTCTGGCATGATGATAGTAGTTATTTACTAGCCCAACATGGAATATCACTAGCCATGGGAGTGGGGCTACCATAATATAGAAGTCCTGTCTGGCATGATGATAGTAGTTATTTACTAGCCCAACATGGAATATCACTAGCCATGGGAGTGGGGCTATCATAATCCAGAAGCCCTGTCTGGCATGGTGATAGTAGTTATTTACTAGCCCAACATGGAATATCACTAGCCATGGGAGTGGGGCTACCATAATATAGAAGTCCTGTCTGGCATGATGATAGTAGTTATTTACTAGCCCAACATGGAATATCACTAGCCATGGGAGTGGGGCTACCATAATATAGAAGTCCTGTCTGGCATGATGATAGTAGTTATTTACTAGCCCAACATGGAATATCACTAGCCATGGGAGTGGGGCTACCATAATATAGAAGCCCTGTCTGGCATGATGATAGTAGTTATTTACTAGCCCAACATGGAATATCACTAGCCATGGGAGTGGGGCTATCATAATATCAGAAGAAGTCCTGTCTGGCATGGTGATAGTAGTTATTTACTAGCCCAACATGGAATATCACTAGCCATGGGAGTGGGGCTACCATAATATAGAAGTCCTGTCTGGCATGATGATAGTAGTTATTTACTAGCCCAACATGGAATATCACTAGCCATGGGAGTGGGGCTATCATAATCCAGAAGCCCTGTCTGGCATGGTGATAGTAGTTATTTACTAGCCCAACATGGAATATCACTAGCCATGGGAGTGGGGCTACCATAATATAGAAGTCCTGTCTGGCATGATGATAGTAGTTATTTACTAGCCCAACATGGAATATCACTAGCCATGGGAGTGGGGCTACCATAATATAGAAGTCCTGTCTGGCATGATGATAGTAGTTATTTACTAGCCCAACATGGAATATCACTAGCCATGGGAGTGGGGCTATCATAATCCAGAAGCCCTGTCTGGCATGATGATAGTAGTTATTTACTAGCCCAACATGGAATATCACTAGCCATGGGAGTGGGGCTACCATAATATAGAAGTCCTGTCTGGCATGATGATAGTAGTTATTTACTAGCCCAACATGGAATATCACTAGCCATGGGAGTGGGGCTACCATAATATAGAAGCCCTGTCTGGCATGATGATAGTAGTTATTTACTAGCCCAACATGGAATATCACTAGCCATGGGAGTGGGGCTACCATAATATAGAAGTCCTGTCTGGCATGATGATAGTAGTTATTTACTAGCCCAACATGGAATATCACTAGCCATGGGAGTGGGGCTATCATAATCCAGAAGCCCTGTCTGGCATGGTGATAGTAGTTATTTACTAGCCCAACATGGAATATCACTAGCCATGGGAGTGGGGCTATCATAATCCAGAAGCCCTGTCTGGCATGGTGATAGTAGTTATTTACTAGCCCAACATGGAATATCACTAGCCATGGGAGTGGGGCTATCATAATCCAGAAGCCCTGTCTGGCATGGTGATAGTAGTTATTTACTAGCCCAACATGGAATATCACTAGCCATGGGAGTGGGGCTACCATAATATAGAAGTCCTGTCTGGCATGATGATAGTAGTTATTTACTAGCCCAACATGGAATATCACTAGCCATGGGAGTGGGGCTACCATAATATAGAAGTCCTGTCTGGCATGATGATAGTAGTTATTTACTAGCCCAACATTGAATATCACTAGCCATGGGAGTGGGGCTATCATAATCCAGAAGCCCTGTCTGGCATGGTGATAGTAGTTATTTACTAGCCCAACATGGAATATCACTAGCCATGGGAGTGGGGCTACCATAATATAGAAGTCCTGTCTGGCATGATGATAGTAGTTATTTACTAGCCCAACATGGAATATCACTAGCCATGGGAGAGGGGCTACCATAATATAGAAGTCCTGTCTGGCATGATGATAGTAGTTATTTACTAGCCCAACATTGAATATCACTAGCCATGGGAGTGGGGCTATCATAATCCAGAAGCCCTGTCTGGCATGATGATAGTAGTTATTTACTAGCCCAACATGGAATATCACTAGCCATGGGAGTGGGGCTACCATAATATAGAAGTCCTGTCTGGCATGGTGATAGTAGTTATTTACTAGCCCAACATGGAATATCACTAGCCATGGGAGTGGGGCTACCATAATATAGAAGTCCTGTCTGGCATGATGATAGTAGTTATTTACTAGCCCAACATGGAATATCACTAGCCATGGGAGTGGGGCTACCATAATATAGAAGTCCTGTCTGGCATGATGATAGTAGTTATTTACTAGCCCAACATGGAATATCACTAGCCATGGGAGTGGGGCTATCATAATCCAGAAGCCCTGTCTGGCATGGTGATAGTAGTTATTTACTAGCCCAACATGGAATATCACTAGCCATGGGAGTGGGGCTATCATAATCCAGAAGCCCTGTCTGGCATGGTGATAGTAGTTATTTACTAGCCCAACATGGAATACCACTAGCCATGGGAGTGGGGCTATCATAATCCAGAAGCCCTGTCTGGCATGGTGATAGTAGTTATTTACTAGCCCAACATGGAATATCACTAGCCATGGGAGTGGGGCTACCATAATATAGAAGTCCTGTCTGGCATGGTGATAGTAGTTATTTACTAGCCCAACATGGAATATCACTAGCCATGGGAGTGGGGCTATCATAATCCAGAAGCCCTGTCTGGCATGGTGATAGTAGTTATTTACTAGCCCAACATGGAATATCACTAGCCATGGGAGTGGGGCTATCATAATCCAGAAGCCCTGTCTGGCATGGTGATAGTAGTTATTTACTAGCCCAACATGGAATATCACAAGCCATGGGAGTGGGGCTATCATAATCCAGAAGCCCTGTCTGGCATGGTGATAGTAGTTATTTACTAGCCCAACATGGAATATCACTAGCGATGGGAGTGGGGCTACCATAATATAGAAGCCCTGATTTGGGCTTACTTATTTTGGACATACATGTTTTGGTGTAATCTAAAGCCCTGATCAATTAATTTGACATAATGCTTTTTGTTTTATTAGATGGTATTGCTGTCACAACTGGGTCATCACCTAGGAGCAGCCAGTCATATGTCTTTAAAGTATTATCATATAATAATATCATCATATTATAATATAACAAGTTACTTTTAAATACTACAGAGGTCAACCTACGTGTAATCATCTAAGAAAAATTTCTAAAAGCATTTCAGAAATTTGTAGTATTTTTTTTTATGAGGAACTATTTCCTAAAGTGGACTATATAAAGCTGGTAAAAAAAAGTAATGGGCAACCTAGGGAGACACCACAGCATCGTAAAGGTATAAAATTAACGAGCTACTCTCGATTCACTAATATTAAAACCTATATTAGCTCGGCCATTTACCTTTCGACCGACCATTCAAAATTGCACCAAATTCCCTCAATCAAAATTGCGCACCCTTTTCTCTTTGGCATTTAACTGCTCCATTCAAATTCCATAGCACCACCGCCACCCCCACCCGCCTCCCTTGCTCCCTTGCACCTGCCCCGACCTTCCGAAAACAACTAAAGAACCCCCAAAACAAAACAAAATAGAGTATCAACAAAGATGAGATGCATACTGAACAGTCAAATAAAGAAACTGTCTTGCTCTGTTACAGGCATTAGGACAGCCAACAAGACACGGCACAGCAGCAATGTTGGAAATTGTCGCAGTGTCCTAGTTGTTAAAGTTTGTTTTGTTTAATGAGACCACTGAAGCACAGATTATTAATCATCGGCTATTGGACGTCAAACATTTGGTAATTCTGACACGTGGAAATCTGCTACATTTGTCCTAATGCAACAAGGGATCATTTATATGTACTTTCCCACATACAGGAAAGCACATACCAAACATAATTCTGAGTCATTAGAGGAAACCTGCTACATTTTTCCTAATGCAGCAAGGGTTCTTTTTTATGTACTTTCCCACAGACAGGAAAGCACATACCACGGCCGTTGTCCAGTTGTGGTGCACTGGTCATAATGAGAGAAAAAATCCAATTAGTTGAATGGATGCACCGAGATGGTTCGATCCTGCGACGCAAACACCTCAAGCGAGCACTCAACCGACTGAGCTAAATCCCGTCCCCTGTCCTAGTCGTATGCTCTATGTCCACAGGGAGCAAATATCCCAATGTCACCCACCAAAACAACTGCAACAAAATAACACCAATACCCCAAAAGCCAACAACCCCCCTCCAAATAAGCAGATCCAAAAAACTCTCAAGCCCCTTATCCCCCTTCTTAACCCCCCAAAACAAAACAATAAAACACACCAACAACTCCACACACACATTTGCATGCCTACACACATACATGTATATGCAAGATCACACACGCGAAAAACAACAACAACACCCCCCCCCCCCGAAAATTCCCAAAGCAATCCACTACCCCTAAAACAAACAACAATTATAATAAAACATCCAATCAAATCTATAAAAAGAAGAAGAAGAATGAGAAGATCCGACCACTGACCAGATGCAATGCATGGTCTCTATAGGATGCTAGATAAGCGCCGATGATTTTGCCGAATGCAGTGGACACCTGAAAGCAGAGCAAAAATTTGATAAATTAAAGCCAAGCCTGCATGGTTTTCATAAAATCTGTGACAGAAGGAAGGAAGGAAGGAAATGTTTTATTTAAGGACACACTCAACACATTTTATTTAGGGTTATATGGCGTCAGACATATGGTTAAGAACCACACAGATACTGAGAGAGGAAACCTGCTGTCTCCACTTCATGGGCTACTCTTTTCGATTAACAGCAAGGGATCTTTTATATATGCACCATCCCATAGACAGGATAGCACATACCACAACCTTTGATGTACCAGTCATGGTGCACTGGCTGGACCGAGAAATAGCGCAATGGGCCCACTGATGGGGATCGATCCCAAACCGACCGCACATCAAGCGAGTGCTGTACCACTGGGCTACGCCTTGCCCCAAAATCTTTGACAGATGCAGATCGATATAACATTTCAACAAAATATTAATAACAGTGGTCCTTGTTGGTACAGACCTACTATAAATTTGGATTCCGTCCCAGTCAATAGAGACCATGTACGCCACTAAGTGGAAAAACATATTTTGCGTAACTATTATGAGTAACACAAAAGCTGTAAGTATTTCATATATTTCCTGAAAGATTAGAACATTAACAGAACACATTTCATGTCACTTGAGGTGCTTAGTTCATTAATAAATTGATTTTGCATCCTGAATCGTTTTCCCAAAGAAATGCAACTGTATATAGCTATTGGTCTGTGACAATGACCGTTCAAGAGCTACAATGTTTTATGTCCATGTATGATGTAACCAACATTTATTGCTATATCAATGGAAATGCTTGT
Organism: Gigantopelta aegis; assembly: GCF_016097555.1. Classification (NCBI taxonomy): domain Eukaryota; kingdom Metazoa; phylum Mollusca; class Gastropoda; order Neomphalida; family Peltospiridae; genus Gigantopelta; species Gigantopelta aegis. The sequence goes on from NC_054708.1 coordinate 30,075,010, forward strand.
ACGTATCTTATTATGGATTTTATTTTGATTGATACGGATTCCGTTATGGGGGTGATATTGATTCCATTCAGTGGTGGATCCAGAAAATCCATTTGGGGGGGCAGTGACATGAGGTAGAATGCCAAGGGAAATTTGGGGGAGGTTTGGAGGGGGATCGTCAAAAAAAATTAAAAAATAATATGTAATAAAATTATAACTATCGCAAAATTTAGGGGGGACCCAGGCCCCTGCCCCCCCCCCCCCCCCCTAGATCCACCTCTGCCATTGTAATATATACTGCTTTTTCACAGTGGTATACTCGTCATATTTGTCATTATTATAAACTACGTGTAGTGTTCATTTTTTAACAGCAGCAGCAACTTTTAAAATAATCACAAGTATACATTATGTATTTTTGAAGCGATTAAGAAACTAACTGAGAAATTTGCATCCCCCATTTCGTTTCCTTGTCCCCATGATACTTCTTTCCCATCTACACCTCGATCACTTCACAGTTTAATCAGATAAACATTCCTGATTTGTCTCGATTTTACCAGGGCCATACCTAGAGGGGGTTGGAGGGGTGGAGGCAAGATTTAAAACACCAATAATATTCTCTATTACAATGCCTCGTTTCTTGCTTTACTTCCCCCCACCCCCTAATTATTCAGACAAGGTATGGCATGGCCCTTAAAACCATCACATACCTCAGGCAAAAATGACTTTGTCATCAATATTTTGTCTGCTTTTGCCATTCTCATTCCTGCCTTCTTCAGCCAATGCTGAAATGACAAGGGATATAAATTAATCAGTATATGAGTTACTTGGCTATTACATTTCATGCAGGAAGGAAGGAAATGTTTTATTTAACGACACACTCAACACGTTTTATTTTTATGGTTATATGGCGTCGAACCACACAGATATAGAAAGGAAACCCGTTGTTGCCACTTCATGGGCTACTCTTTTCAATTAGCAGCAAGGGATCTTTTATATGCACCATCCCACAGACAGGATAACACATACCACAGCTTTTGATATACCAGTCGTGGTGTACTGGATGGAACGAGAAATAGCCCAATGGGTCCACCGATGGGGATCGATCCCAGACCGACCGCGCATCAAGCGAACGCTTTACCACTGGGCTACGTCCCATCCCCTTCATGCAGGAATGCTTTAGCAACTTGCAGATTGAAGGTTAAAGTTAGTGTTTCTTTTGTTTAAAGACACCACTAGAGCACATTGATTAATTAGTTAATCATCGGTTAATATAGATATCAAATATTTAACTGGTAATTCTGATACATAGTCTTCAGAGTAAACTCGCTACATTTTTCCTTTAGCAGCAAGGGATCTTTTACATGCACAGACAGGACAGCACATAGCGTGGCCTTTGATACATAAGTCATGGAGTACTGCATGGTAGTGATGGAGAAAAAGACCCTAATGGGTCTGCCGCAAAGGTTCAATCTACAACTGAAGCTCCACTGATTAAGCTATAACCCATCCCTTAAAACCACATACACACACAAAACACAGAACAAACATATACACACACACACATACACACACACAAACACATATATACACACACACACACAAAACACACACACACACACAAACACATATACATACATATTCACACACACACACACACACACATATATACACACATACACGCATATACACACACACATATACACAAAACACACACAAAAACACACACACACACACACACACACACACATACATATACACACACACACATATACATACACACACACACATACACAAACCATACATTTTTATATTTTATAACTTAATATTTAATATTTATCATTTTATCTTTATTCAAAATGTACCGTAAGCTCAACATCGGCTTAGTCAGCACTATAATATATCACCGTTAGCAAACAGTCAATTCTTATACCAGTCTCACCCAATCTTGCAACCGCAATGGGGAAAAATCTGATCTTCACCTTCAACTGTCAGCCATTTTTGTTTTAACAGAAAATATTTGCAACACTAATTTCAGCAATTTGACCAATCATGTAAGTATTTAGAACACGGTATATAACACAAATGAATATGAACTATTTTCTGTTCCAGAAAATGTATGGATTTATATGTGAAATTACAAAGATTTTTTGTAAATCATAAAGAAATAATTTACCACATTGAAGCATTCATGCAAAATTTACTTTGGCTTACGGGTAGATCCACGTTATAATTTTCAGATGTCACAAGACACGCGGGGAGTATCCTATATGTCCCGGTGCAATGTGAAATTAGCAACAGTGAGCCAGTGTTGGACCAACTGTCAAAATGACCATGTGACAATGTCGGCAGTCTACGTTGGGCCAACCATGGTGTGCTATCTGGGATGTAACCGACCAATGACAAGATTTTAATAACAATACTAACATTGAGGCATGGAAAAGAACAATTTTATCTGTGACAATAACACTATTATTTAATATTCACTGGTTGTTACAAAGAATATATATAAAAAACTCACACCCCACCCCCCACCCCCAAAACAAAAAAACACAAAAACAAAGCCACTAAGAACTTACTTTTAACTTATCTGTGGAATATTGAAGTTTTGATATTGTATTATTCATTCCAGACTGCAATAACACAAATATATCAGATTATTAATATTGGGTAATAACAACAATAATAATAACAAACAAAAAAAAAAATTAAACATACATGTACTTATCATGCAACCGTGCTCCCTGTGACCTGGCCCCGTGCTTATAAACCTTAAAGTCTAGACTTTAATAAAGTTCAGACTTTAACGTCATAGCAACGCCATTCAAATAGCATTACGTTAAAGTCTGGACTTTATTAAAGTCTACCGGCCTCGGTGGCGTAGTGGTTAGGCCATCGGTCTACAGGCTGGCAGGTACTGGGTTCAGATCCCAGTCGAGGCATGGGATTTTTAATCCAGATACCAACTCCAAACCCTGAGTGAGTGCTCCGCAAGGCTCAATGGGTAGGTGTAAACCACTTGCACCGACCAGTGATCCATAACTGGTGCAACAAAGGCCATGGTTTGTTCTATCCTGCCTGTGGGAAGTGCAAATAAAAGATCCCTTGCTGCCTGTTGTAAAAAGAGTAGCCTATGTGGCGACAGCGGGTTTCCTCTAAAAACAGTGTCAGAATGACCATATGTTTGACGTCCAATAGCCGATGATAAGATACAAAAATCAATGTGCTCTAGTGGCGTCGTTAAATAAAACAAACTTTACTTTACTTTTATTAAAGTCTAGACTTTAAGTTTTATAAGCACGGGCCCTGATAACCCATTCATGATAATTCGAAGTGTTATTTATGTCACATGCCTGATAACACCTCCGTTGCTAGCATGATAACCTTGACGTTGCTATGTGTTATCAGGTCAGTAGGAAATGAATTATGCACATGACGGATGATATGTTACTCAGAATTTGTAGATTTTCGTGTATATGGACCCCCAAGCACCATTTAACGACGTGACAGTCACACATTTCATTTTGTATTGAAAATCTCCTGTTACTTATACTGACAAATGATGACTCAATTAAATCCAGTGTCGGATTTTATTTTGTAATTCACAAGCTAGTTTTCTTTTATTTAAGCACATTTACCAAATTGCTGAACGTTTTTGGTTAAGTATATATACTAGTACATGGAATTGAAACAAAAGGAATTGGAAATTTAAAGAGGAATTAGAACTCGGCAAAGAGAATTTTGTGCTGGAAAGACAGATCCAATTACAAAAATTAGAACTTGAGAAACAACAGTCTACGTTGATGACGGAACGAATAAAATAATCGAAAAACATTGTTTCAACATTTTATTACATCTTAGTAATTACAACAAGATTTGAATAAAGTTATGATTGGCTGATGTTGAGTTAATTTTTATTTGATATAAATTATTAATATTTCCAGTTAATTTATTAATAGTAAAATATTAAAAGTTCAAGATATACTGCAAATGTTAAATTAATGGGTTTGACTTCGAAACATTTAAAGACCAAGATATTCTTCAAGTGTTGGTGGGCTCACTCCAAAGAATATCGTTTCAGTGCCGACATTGAGCAAGACTATAGTGACAATTAGTTAAGAGAGCTACTGTTATGTAATACACAAATGTACGTTTTTATTATGGTAATTGAAGGTTGAGGCTTCAGTGCCAAGTACAACTGTACATGTTGTACCATTGTTGCACTCTACCATCTTGGAACTTTGTCGCAGGTATATGTCAAATTGAAACATGCAGCATTAGAAAACATTAAAACAAAACGCTTTCCTATACAATACATCGTTTTCAGTTTTAGTTTGCAAGTTAACATAAAGGTAATAATCGTCATCGTCAAATTACCTCCCCCCACACCACAAATTACCAAAGATCCACATTTTTTTGTATCAAATATAGATAACGTTACATAAACCAGCCCTCTGTATCAGTAGCAGATCCGGGGGTGGGGGTGGGGTGGGGGTGGGGGTGGGGGTGGGGGTGGGGGTGGGTCCAGGGGTCCAGACCCCCCCTTTTGAAAGCCAACCATAACCTTTCAGGGGAAACGTGACTATATTAACTGTTCTGTGTAAAAGGAGAGATCAGTCATCACATTTGGACACCCCTACCTTTTTAAAAATCATGCATCTGCGCCTGTATATTGTGACCTGTTTGGTCACATATATGCGACCACTGTTTTCACATTTGGTGACTAAAACATTTCATACTATCTATATAAAAATACAAGTAGGCACCACGTGGCTCCTAGGTGAAAACGTTAACGTAGAGGGCTGTAAACATGTTTTTTTCTTCTTTCCATTGTTAGTCCCTCCATGAAGAATTCGCACCCACTCCCCCCCCCCACCACAGTATGGGCCTGATATCTGCCAAAATCTGACTGACAACCAGTCCAATCATAGTGCATCTAGGTTACACATACGCGTGCTGACAATGTCGTTTCTAAAAGTTCATTACAGGTATGTGTCACGTGATGTCACACGTACTCATACACGTAAGCAATCTAATTAACCTCTCTGTTGGTCTGAAATACCAGCAGATAATACATTTATCTAAGAGTGGCCATAGATTGTATGTAGATATAATTATTTTAGTCACTGTACACAAAACACTCACGATAACACTGGAAATTTGCTTTCTTTCCTTTGTCAGAGTATTGCGTAATTTCGTCATAAATGCTGCTAACTTACTCTGAAAAATTAAGACAATGTTATAGTTATGAAATTCAAAATTGTATGTCTACAGAGTTAGAATCAAAGGGATATCTTGACAGTCATGACCTCGGTTTCTGAAAAATAAATATATAGAAGAAAAAAGAGCCATTAAAAAAAAGCCCAACAATAACTAAAAACAAACAAAACAATTTTAACAACCAACAACAACAACATTCAAAATATGATAAAATTATTTATCTTTTTTTCCTTCTTTTTTTTTTACACCCCAATGGGTTTATGCCTCAATGGGGGAGGAGGGGTGTGTGTGTGTGTGTGTGTGTGTGTGTGGAAGGGTGTGTGTGGCGGTGTTCAAACCCCCATCCTTATGACCCTGTGGTAGAACAATCTCCTGATCTGCGACGGGTAATGAGATCAATCACAGTTGGTGGACTCGTCAGTCTACTCCCAATCTATATATCCCTGATCTGGTGTGTCGTATGTCATGGTATTCATGTACATATTAGTGATATGCACAGTATTTACAGCGTATTGATGTATCATGATCACAAAAAAACAAAAACACTATTACCATACACTCTGGACATCAGTACCCAGTGTTTCTGCCAATGTCTGTCATACATTTTGGGGTTCAATCTTGTACGGTAGGTACTGGGTTCGGATCCCAGTCGAGGCATAGGATTTTTAATCCAGATACCGACTCCAAACCCTGAGTGAGTGCTCCGCAAGGCTCAATGGATAGGTGTAACCCACTTGCACCGACCAGTGATCCATAACTGGTTCAACAAAGGCCATGGTTTGTGCTATCCTGCCTGTGGGAAGCGCAAATAAAAGATCCCTTGCTGCTAATCGGAAGAGTAGCCCATGTAGTGGCGACAGCGGGTTTCCTCTTAGAATCTGTGTGGTCCTTAACCATATGACTGACGCCATATAACCATAAATAAAATGTGTTGAGTGCGTCGTTAAATAAAACATTTCTTTCATTCAATTTATCTTGTCAGATGCCTTACTGACAATACAAATACTGTTGACTCAGTGTTACCTAAATTTACGTATCGATCATACCGTAATATATTATTTATAATATATTATGATATGTATCGTCAGGCAGAATACTGTGATATATAGAATAATGCCAATCCCTAACTACTATCTGCATGAGGAAGTACATATAAAAGTTGCCTTGCTGTTTTTCACAAGAACGTAGCCTATATGACACACAGTGGAATTTATCCCTCGCCATATAGACTAATTACAGTTAAGAAAAAAAGAAAGAAATGGTTTATTTAACGAAGCACTAAAATTTACAGTTATATGGTGTCAGACATATGGTTAAGGACCACACAGATGTTGAGAGAGAAACCCGCTGTCGCCACTTCATGGGCTACTCATTTCGATTAGCAGCAAGGGTTCTTTTATATGCACCATCCCACAGACAGGGTAGTACATACCACAGCCTTTGATATACCAGATGTGGTGCACTGGCTGGAACGAGAAATAGCCCAATGGGCCCACCGACGGGGAAGTACAGTTAAGAGCCATAATTTAAAATATACTGAGGTATCATATATATCCCACTATTGGTATTTTATAATAGGCAGGAGCTGAGGGGCAGGTGGGGGAGGGCACTTGTCCCCCAACTGCGAAAATAAAACACATTGGACACCCTATTGGAAGTCGACTGAATATACATTGTATTAGCAATGGGCCCTACATACAGTTGATAGCATTTCCCGACACCAATGATCAAAGGTAATCATATGTATAGACAATAATTGTCTATACAAACATAAAATATCTCTTACTGTTTTCTCTATAGGAGTAACCTCTCTCTAAGTGTCTCTGTCTGCTACTCCCTCAGTCTGTCTCCTTTTCTGTCTGTCCATCTCAATTTCCCTCTGTCCCCCGCTCTCCCAGTATCAAAGTACATCAGACACCAAATGGCCGTAGTCTGTCTCCGTTTCTGTCTATCACTTTCTTTCACTGTCTGTATCTCTCTGTCTCGATCTCCCCGTCCCATATCAAAATATTACGACAGACACCAAATGGCCGAAATTTAAAATGTGAGGTGTTGTTGAAAGAACATTCTTTCACCGTCTGTATGTCTCTGTAACAATCTCCCCCTCCCCCAGTATGAAAATACGTCAGACACCAAATGTCCGTAATTTAAAATGTGAGGTGTTGTTGAAAGAACATTCTTTCACCGTCTGTATCTCTCTGTAACAATCTCCCCCTCCCCCAGTATGAAAATACGTCAGACACCAAATGTCCGTAATTTAAAATGTGAGGTGTTGTTGAAAGAACATTCTTTCACCATCTGTATCTCTCTGTAACAATCTCCCCCTCCCCCAGTATGAAAATACGTCAGACACCAAATGTCCGTAATTTAAAATGTGAGGTGTTGTTGAAAGAACATTCTTTCACCATCTGTATCTCTCTGTAACAATCTCCCCCTCCCCCAGTATGAAAATACGTCAGACACCAAATGTCCGTAATTTAAAATGTGAGGTGTTGTTGAAAGAACATTCTTTCACCGTCTGTATCTCTCTGTAACAATCTCCCCCTCCCCCAGTATGAAAATACGTCAGACACCAAATGTCCGTAATTTAAAATGTGAGGTGTTGTTGAAAGAACATTCTTTCACCGTCTGTATCTCTCTGTAACAATCTCCCCCTCCCCCAGTATGAAAATACGTCAGACACCAAATGTCCGTAATTTAAAATGTGAGGTGTTGTTGAAAGAACATTCTTTCACCGTCTGTATCTCTCTGTAACAATCTCCCCCTCCCCCAGTATGAAAATACGTCAGACACCAAATGTCCGTAATTTAAAATGTGAGGTGTTGTTGAAAGAACATTCTTTCACCATCTGTATCTCTCTGTAACAATCTCCCCCTCCCCCAGTATGAAAATACGTCAGACACCAAATGTCCGTAATTTAAAATGTGAGGTGTTGTTGAAAGAACATTCTTTCACCGTCTGTATCTCTCTGTAACAATCTCCCCCTCCCCCAGTATGAAAATATGTCAGACACCAAATGTCCGTAATTTAAAATGTGAGGTGTTGTTGAAAGAACATTCTTTCACCGTCTGTATCTCTCTGTAACAATCTCCCCCTCCCCCAGTATGAAAATACGTCAGACACCAAATGTCCGTAATTTAAAATGTGAGGTGTTGTTGAAAGAACATTCTTTCACCGTCTGTATCTCTCTGTAACAATCTCCCCCTCCCCCAGTATGAAAATACGTCAGACACCAAATGTCCGTAATTTAAAATGTGAGGTGTTGTTGAAAGAACATTCTTTCACCGTCTGTATCTCTCTGTAACAATCTCCCCCTCCCCCAGTATGAAAATACGTCAGACACCAAATGGCCGTAATTTAAAATGTGAGCTGTTGTTGAAATATTTTCTTTCGTGAATACCTTGAGTTGTTCACCACACGCAGCTTGTATTGCTGTCACTTTATCATTGAGGCTGTTCATGGCACTGCTGGGGAGAACATTAGTTACCTGCAGTAGAAACATCAGTCTTCTTAAAATTAACAAACATATTTTACATATATGGCTAGTATATACTGTAAAGCGGATTAATATTGCGACGTGGGTTTTTTTTCCGCGAATACGCACCTTAGTGCATGTTCACGACATTTACATTTCGCGATTGACCATTGGTATCTGTAAAAAAAAATAATGCGGGTGAAAATAATGCGTGCGTATAAATTTCGTGACTTGAAGTTGAGCGCGAACAACGCAGAATTAATACACTTTATTTTTTGTCCTGGTTTAGAGTATACAAATATTATTCTCTACTGCTACATGCAGTTTCAATTTACAAGTATACATACCGAGCCAACATTAGAACATAAACTCCTGCAATTGCCCGCATCATGGAGCGATGCCGAGAAGATTGCCATGTAGTTTCTCATTCTACATGGCTTTTTGTTTTTGCTATGGACTATATTACAGGGGTTGGAAGATTATTTATCATCCATTAAAAGCTTTTGTAGGTGATATTCTTGGCACTATAATTTGCGATATCTCCTGGGATATTCTCCTAGGAGATATCGCTTCTTTTGTTACGTCACTGTATGTTTCAGTGCTAAACCTATCATTAGTGACATCACGCCACTGTTGTTCTGCTAGTTAACGAGTCTACTGCTGCTAAATAATTATAGTGACATTCAACCCACATTACTGACATTGTTAACAATTGTTGCAAATGAAAAGAATGATAATGGATGATAAAAGAATACCCTCTATATATTAATAGTAACAGACCCTAGTTTTTAAACACTACAACATATTTTTCACTATTAGAGACATTTTTGATAACAAAAATGAATCTTTACTACATTTTATTGCTTAGATTATTCTACCGATGTGAGGGAAAACTTTAACTTTAAGTGTTCCTCCTGTTAAAATGATGGAATTGTTGTATAAATTTAATATGTTAGGACCAGTATTTGTTTTCTGTTGTGTCTGAACACGATAACAGATGCACAGTGATCATAATTTAAATCATTCTTATTTTTCATATGATTCTAACCGATTGTGTATTCAAAAGTTGATTGGCTGATTATAATTAACCGATGGTCGATGATGAAATATTCCAACCAATTCCCAGCACTAATTGCAGGGCTTGAATTATCCGTGTATAAGCAAACCCAGTGTGTTTCAGGCCGGAAAAATCCTCAAGTATTTGTATAAAATCAAATAAATAAATATAAAAAATAAATATAAATATAAATAATTAAACATATATAAATAAGTAAATAAGTAAATAAATAAATAAATAAATAAATAAATAAATAAGATAAGCAGACAGACAGACAGACAGACAGACAGACAGATAGGTAGATAAAAACATACCCAGGCAGTCACTTTATTCAGCTGAAATGGAAAAAAAAGAATAACTTTTCTTTATTTATTCAAACATAATAACTAAACTAATTAAATAATCAACTAACAAACCACCTAACAAACCAACTATGCAGTCAGGCTGCCAGCTATAGCTAAATCCCTACCACGGGGTCCGGGTCATCACTGAGTGAAAACAATCAGATGTCTTTGCAGGCATATGTTACAGACCGGCCTCGGTGGCGTCGTGGTTAGGCCATCGGTCTACAGGCTGGTAGGTAGTGGGTTCGGATCCCAGTCGAGGCATGGGATTTTTAATCCAGATACCGACTCCAAACCCTGAGTGAGTGCTCTGCAAGGCTCAATGGGTAGGTGTAAACCACTTGCACCGACCAGTGATCCATAACTGGTTCAACAAAGGCCATGGTTTGTGCTATCCTGCCTGTGGGAAGCGCAAATAAAAGATCCCTTGCTGCTAATCGGAAAGAATAGCCCATGTAGTGGTGACAGCGGGTTTCCTCTCAAAATCTGTGTGGTCCTTAACCATATGTCTGACACCATGTAACTGTAAATAAAATGTGCTGAGTGGTGTGTCGTTAAATAAAACATTTCTTTTTTTCTTTGCATATGTTACAGATCTATTAATATATTGCTGTATGACAACAACAAAACTCTGACACTGTGACAGTGTTTTCTTCAATGGGTGTGTACACAATTTATTCATGATAACCCACTTAAGGAACTTTTGGTTATCAGATATTTAAAAAACCAGACAATTTCTAACACTAACTACTGCTCTCTGGATGAAATGCAACAACTTTAGGAGAATATGACCAATTTAATGAACTTTTGAGCATCAGAAATTTCCAATCTAATTAAAATTAGCTCCACTGGTTAATTACTATTACCTGTGGATCTAACAGCACCCCATTGGAGCTCATGTCCAGTTGACCTTTCATTCGACCAATCAAAACCTTACTTGCAAAATCATGCCAGTGATTTAAAAAGAATTTGAAAACATTCGGGTTTATGGCGAGGGTATACGAAATGATTCGGGTCAATTATGAAGTATGCTGGAAACAATTTCAATATAAAATTTTATATAAAATTCGTTTCAAGACGAAAACCCCCCAAAACATGATGGTATAGCCATAAAATTTGTTTATACTAGTATACAATCCAGAATTTATTACTGCATTTTCCCCCCTGTTTTTTAATGTTGAAATAGACCACCAAGTTTGCCTATTGCATAAATAGTCTCGCCCAATATTTTTAGAATTTGTATGCTCCCGAATAACGCTATAAAAGGTGAAGTGTAATTGGTCGATATTTAAATTGTTATTTATAGATGAAATGTCACCTGGACATGGGAGTCCACGCAATGCTGTTAGATCTACTGGTAGACCAGTAGAGCTAATTTTAATCAGATTGCAGAAATTTCAAAATGGACAGTTTCTATAACACTAATTACTTCACTCTGGCCGTTTTCTTACATCTAACCAGAATACGGCTAGAGGAGTTACACGTATCACAGCCAATCGTACAAGGACAAAATTTGTTTTGTTTAACAACACCACTAGAGAACACTGATATGTTAATCATCGGCTATTGGATGTCAAAAATTTGGTAATTTTCACATAGTCTTAGATGGGAAACCTGCTACTTTTTTTTTCATCAGTAGCAAGAGATCTTTTATATGCACCATCCCACAGACAGGATAGCACATACCATGGCCTTTGATATACCAGTCGTGGTGCACTAGCTGGAACGAGAAATAGCCCAATGCATGGGCTCACCGACGGGGATTGATCCCAGACCGACCACGCATCACGTGAGTGCTCTACCACTGGCCTACACCTCCATAAGCGTAGGAGAGCAAACCCTCAAATTTGGGCTAAAAATTATAGATATTCAGGCAAAATGTGCTAACCTGAGACCTTTTTACCATGTATTTCCATCAGTCTATCATCAAATTAGTTGTAATCCATGTGAAAATGCATAGTGATTCGTTTACAACCATACATATAGCTGTTTGGTAGCAACGCTAATATGAATAAATGTGTAGTTATCCAGATTCGGGCATTTTCGTTTAAATCGGGCAAAAGCCAGCCTGCCCCACTACAAAAATGGGAGCCTGTACGCCTATGTATGCCCCGCCCCGCCCCGCCCCTGCATGGCCAACATCCACACAAACATACTTACTGCCCTATAGGTTGCTTTAACGTCCATCTTGTTGACTATGGAAGCATTGATGTCCCTGATGGCGGCTTGGAGGTATTCTGGGTTCAGTGAGAAGTCTGTTAGATTCACGTTTTTGATGTTTGCTAGATAGCCTTTAGCCTTTTCCAGATACTGAAGTCAAAATTTCACAACCATTAAAATCAGACATTTAAAAATATAAAATAGACCAAATATGAGGCATATATATATATATATATATATATATATAAAACCCCCAAAACAACAACAATCTATATACATGTACATGTATATATTAAATAATAACGTGAAGTACAAACACTACAGGACGATCAGAAACACAATCTAATATACTGCCACTGTTATGTTATGCAGAAAAATTTATTTAATATGCAATTTTAGTCATTAAAGCAGGATGTACAGTCCTTTTAAGTTTACATGTATAGGATTACTGTTGAATTTAAGATCAAGTGAATCTAGAGATACGTGTAGTAGATGCAGTATGTGTATAGATCACTAGTGGATCCTGAGGCAGACACCTGTGCAGGAATTTATGCTGGATGGGGGAGGGGAGGGGGGGGTGTGTGTGTGTGTTTAGACTAGTGAGCAAAATTTATGGGAGTCTCGAATTATGCTTCTTTGGAAAATATATTCAAAAAAAAAGAAGAGAATGTTTTAAAGTTCAAGTTTGTTTTGTTTAACGACACCACTAGAGCACATTTATTTATTAATCATCGGCTATTCGATGTCAAACATTTGGTAGTTTTGACATATAGTGATCAGATGAAACTGACTGCATTTTTTTCCAATACAGCAAGGGATCTTTCCTATGGCACATACCACGACCTTTGAAACTGATACACCAGTCGTGGGTTTCGTTCCCCCAAAACCTTCCCCCTGCACAAATGCCTGAAAGGGGGTCACAGAGGTCCTGTGACCTCCCTTAAAGCCTGTCTGAAATGGCCTTTTCAATGACTTTTTTTTTTAATTGCCTTGGAAATATGTCTCTGAACATCTTTACTTAAAAAATATCTAGGGACCATGTCTCGAACTCCCAGACAGATATCACTTCCTTTTGAATCTCGGCTTATGTAAATTGCCTTCACCAAACTGAAACTTGCCCTTTTTATAATTTTTTACCCCCCCCCCCCCCATTTCACCAAACCCTGAATCTGCCTCTGTAGACCTACATGCACATGCATGTACCTGAGAAAAATCTGCCAACTTCTCGAGTGGAAAAGTGCGGTTGACCTGGAGAAGAGTATATAAGCTTTTGTTTTCACGGCATCCTCTACAAAGGAAACAGATTTAAAAAAAAAAAAAAATACAACCTTGACTTTGCCAAAATGATCTGGGGAAATAAAAAAAATAATGTTTTTTTTAAAAAAATTTTTTTAATAAATACAAGCATTAAAAAATTAAAACATAAAAAATAGATATTAAATAAATAATAAACAGCATTAATTTCAGTTATGGCAAGTCAGAAAGTTCTGTACTCTAGTTTTTGTGACAAGAGAAGAAGACATTTGTTTTGTTTAACAACACCACTGGAGCACATTGATTTATTAATCATCGGCTATTGGATGTCAAACATTTGGTAATTTTGACAAATAGTCTTAGAGAGGAAACCCGCTACATTTTTCCATTAGTAGCAAGAGATGTTTTATATGCATCATCCCACACAGGATAGCACATACCATGGCCTTTGATATACCAGTCGTGGTGCACTGGCTGGAACGAGAATAGCCCAATGGACCCACTGACAGGGATCGATTGTGACGAGATGCAATAGTGGAAACCATTTCTGTTAGCTTATTGTTTTATTTAGTTTGATACTGTGTACAAACAGATGAAAAGCACATCCATTTGGCTGAATGAACAGGGATAGCACACTAAACATACCCATGGGAGTCCTAGTAATGAGAGCATAAGTGTACAAGTCGGGGGTGGGGGGTGGGGGCCAGCTGGTGGGGGCTGGAGGCAACTGTCCCCCTAGTGCTGGAGCAAAACCTCAAATTCTGGCAAAAATTATACACATTCGGGAAAAATTGTGCTAACCTGAGACCTTTTAATCACATATTTGCATCATCCTACATGTGTACCTTCAAAATTTGTTGTAATCCATGTAAAAAATGTGTAGTGATTCGTTTGTAACCCTATATAGCTGTTTGACAGTAATGCTAATATGAATAAATGTTGTTATCCAGATTCGGGTATTTTTGTTTAATTTGGGCAAAAACCAGCTTCTCCCCCTACAGAAATGGGACCCAAACACCTATAAGCAAAAGAGTTACTTCAATGCTTTCAAAACAATCTGATGGGTCCTAATAACAACAGATTTTAAAGAAAAGGAAAAGAGATTTTGCGTATGCATGTTCATCACATATATCCATCAAAACTGCAGCCAGATTTTTTGTGTGTGTGTGAATATATGATGAATTCAAATTCAAACTGTAAAATCACGTCTTATGTAAAAAAAAAAAAAAAAAATTGTAAAAAGGTAGAACATGAAATTATTTGGTTTTGCTGTCATGTGATTTAAGGTATAAATATTTACATGTCATGAGAATTTTGTTTTGTTTTGTTATTATGTAACTTTTATACCGTCCCTTTTAAAAGACGATTGCAAGAGAGAGGTCAGGGTACTCACACGGCCACATTATACAAGTGGATCTGAAGACTGGAATCATTGTACATCATGGAACCAAGGTTGAAGTCAGGAATGCCACCCTTGTCTATGAACTGATAAAAAAAAAAAAATAATAAAAAACAACAACGTCAAAGATATTTCTACACAGGCATCAGTTTATGAATGTGACTGTAGGGGCCAGTTTCATACTTGTAGAAAGAAATAAGGGATCACATGAACAGTTTAAAACGAGCATTCTGAGAGTATACTGCTAAAGCAATACATGCGTGTCCCCTACCTGACCCAACAATTTTTCGTATCTCCTAAATTTAAGGGCAATACCTCGGTGAAAAATGTGTAAATCACCATGAAAGTTAAACTTGATATGTAACAGTACATGATAAAGCTATACACAAAATTTCAGCTCAATATCTGAAAGCTTTCTGAAAAACAAAACAAATTTTCACATCTCCTAAGTTCAATAACCATAACTCCACCAAAAATGGTTAAATTGCCATGAAAGTCAAACTTGATATGTAACAGTACATGATAAAGCTATACACAAAATTCAGGTCAATATTTCAAGGTCTTCTGAAAACAAATTTTCATATCTCCTAAATTCAAGGGTCATAACTCCTGTCAAAAATGGGTAAATCACCATGAAAGTCAAATTTGATCTGTAACAGTACATGATAAAGCTATATACAAAATGTCAGGTCAATATCGTAAGGCATTCTAAAAAAAATATCCAGAAAAGAATATGTGGGACAGATGAATGGACAGATAGACAGACAGAGAGATAGAAGGACAGAGATGAAACCTGTAGTCCCCTCTGGTTGGACCGGTAGGGGACTTCAGAGTTGGGAGGCAGCCACACACATACACACACCCATCCCCCACCCTCCCAGACTTCTAACATCTATGTACTGAACATATGAAGAGTTCAGGTGCAAAACACGATGTAAACCATTTTCTTTCTAGTTTTTAGTTAAAGCCATTATTGTATGTCAGTAAGGGCTAATCATAGGCCTGCTGATTTGCTGCAAAACGTAACTGATCCTTATGAAATTGTATTGGGTAAATCCTGTTTTTAAAAAATCAAAACATGATATACGCCAATTAATTAAATCACTTTTACTGAAAATTAAAAATGGATATATCGCATTTTGCACCTAAACTCTTCATATGTACAACAGAGATAACAAAGAATATTTAATCAAAACAGTTGTATAAAAGATTCTGTAACAGTATATTTACATGCTATTAAGGTTGTTGAAATGTATTTAAATATTAGCCACACACTCCAAATTCTCCCTTAATTCACACCAAGCAGAATGTTAACATCGCACTAGAAAGTGACAAACACCCTAAGCATAATCCCCTGCTAGAAATTAATATAATATAAAAAGTATTTAAAAGCCACCGACCCGGATTTCCGAGGTGCATACATTTTCTGTTTGACGTAAACATTAGTTTTGAGCCATTATACAAAGACATGCATGCAAGTCAACCAGAAACATTTTGGATTTGTCGAAAATGATAATTTATGAAAGAAACGTTGTGAGAAGAGCGTATGCATGGTAATGACAAACAAGAAGATAGTCATCATTATCCCCCTCTACTAATGAAATGGCTGGTGTACCAAATATACTTTCTCATGAACAAGCTAAACACAGAAATACACCAACAATATTATAAGGCCACAATGCGAACTGGGAAAGTGACTTATGAGTCTCACCATTCAACCATCACTGGCAAAACAATAGCAGAATGAATGCATTCTATGTCCTTAAAGGGACATTCCTGAGTTTGCTGCATTGTAAGATGTTTCCGAGTAATAAAATAGTTCTACGATTAAACTTACGTATTAAATATATTTTCTTGTTTAGAATATCAGTGGCTGTATATATATTCAATGTTTCTGGTCGTCTTAATATTTGTAAGAAGCCCATACTGGATTCTGTCTTCAAATAATTTCGTACATACGAGAATGTTTTTTTTTTTTTTTAAGGAAATAAAATGGAATTTAACCTAGTATAAATATTAGAATGATCAGAAACACGTTTAGTATACAGCCACTAATATTTTATGCAGCAAAATATATTTGATATGTAATTACAATCGTTAAAAAGTCTCTGTTAGTCGACATCATCTTAAAAATTGCAGCAAACTCAGGAATGTCCCTTTAATTGGTACATGCTGGTCTCAAATAATATGTGTACTAATTAGCTTTGTAAAATTATCTTAAAACTGAATGGTTTTAGAGCACAATCTATAGAAACAATTAATTTGGCATGAAATCTCCTTCATAGCAAATGGACCCATTGGGCTATTTCTCGCTCCAGCCAGTGCTCCACAACTGGTGTAACAAAGGCCGTGGTATGTACTGTCCTGTCTGTGGGATGGTGCATATAAAAGATCCCTTGCTGCTAATCAAAAAAAGTAGCCCATGAAGTGGCGACAGCGGGTTTCCTCTCTCAATACCTGTGTGGTCCATAACCATATGTCTGATGCCATATAACTGTAAATAAAATGTGTTGAGTGCGTTGTTAAATAAAACATTTGCTTCATAGCAAATGGCTGTCTTGAATGGTTTTGGAGTTGTGCTCTGGTAATGCGGAATATTTTTTTCATGAATTTGGTAATTCTGGTTATTTGTTTCCATGGGAACAAAAAAAAGAGAAAAGTATCTCATAGTAAAAGGCACTACTAGACCACTACATTAATTAACATTATGCAATGTTTCGTGCAGTTATCTTGAAGGGCTCCGTCAGTGGGTCCATTGGTAAAGCATTTGCCTGAAGCACAGTCAGTTTAGGGATCGATCCTAGTCGGTGGGCCCACATTGGGTTATTCTCGTTTGAGCTAGTTCACCACAATTGGTATATCATAGGCCGTGGTATGTGCTATTCTGTCTGTGAGGTGGTGCATATAATAGATCCCTTGCTACTAATGGAAAAATGTGGCAGGTTTTTTCTCTAAGACTATATGTCAAAATTATCAAATGTTTGACATCCAATAGCCGATTAATAAATCAATGTGCTCTACGGTACATGTAATTAAAGAAAACAAACATTTTAACTTTATCTTGAAGGGTTTTGGAATTAATGGTGCTTCTGGAACACTCTCTTGATAGACAGAAGGAAGCTCGGAAGGAATGTTATATACATATGTAGTTTCGGACCACACAGATGATGAAAGAGGAAACTCACTGTCGCCACGCATTGGAAGGAAATGTTTTATTTAATGACGCACTCAACACTCGGACATATGGTTAAGGACCGCACAGATATGAAGAGAGGAAACCCACTGTCGTCACTTCATGGGCTACTCTTTTCGATTAGCACCAAGAGATCTTTTATATGCACCATACCACAGACAGGATAACACATACCACGGCCTTTGATATACCAGTTGTGGTGCACTGGCTGGAGCGAGAAATAGCCCAATGGGTCCACCAACGGGGATTGATCCCAAACTGACCGCGCATCAAGCAAACGTTTTACGACTGGGCTAGGTTCCGCCCCCATGCATTGGACTACCTTTCCCTGTTAAAATTAAGGGATCTTTCATATGCAGCAACACAAAGACAGGATAGTACATACCACAGGCTTAAAATTGTTACTGAGCTAAACTATACCATTAATAACAGACTTGAAATAAAAAAAAAAAAAAAAAAAAAAAAAAAAAAAAAAACCCCTCACGTTTGTAAAGATATCCATATTATTAATGGGCTCGCATACAAACTGCAAACTTGCACCAACCAGGAACAACGGTGTTGTTATAATCATCAATGGGCCACCAATGAACAACATAAAGTAAACATTCCTGAAAAAAAAAAATTTCACTTCTTTCAACATAAACCACATACATTTTTACATATATTTTTCATATATTAAAGAGTTTTAATTTGTAATTTAAATGTATTAGGTAAAGGAAAAGAAAGTAGTATTTACTTAACATCTGATTTTAAATGTGTGGTAGATTGTGACGCTTTGTCCAAAAAGCTTACCGGTAAGCCTTTTTTTGGATAAACATCTTTAATGTTAATAGTCAATCGACACAGACTAACATAGACTGACGCAAGCAAAAAATATTTTTAGGAGATAACCATATGGAGTTTTTAGATTTGCGGGTGTTATTATCTATTTGATCCCGCAAATGTCATTTTTGACCGAAGGCGTTATCCTGAGGTCAAAAATTAAACATATGCGGGCATCAAATAGACAGTAACACCCGCAAATCTAAAAACTCCATATGGTTATGTCCATTGTAAACTGAATCGTTGATCTACAGAACTGACTGTATATTTGGTATTTCTTGAAAAAAATA
Organism: Gigantopelta aegis; assembly: GCF_016097555.1. Classification (NCBI taxonomy): domain Eukaryota; kingdom Metazoa; phylum Mollusca; class Gastropoda; order Neomphalida; family Peltospiridae; genus Gigantopelta; species Gigantopelta aegis. The sequence goes on from NC_054708.1 coordinate 30,094,200, forward strand.
CCTGGCTACAATCTAACTGTAGACCCTTGAATCGTCAACTTCGCCTGTTCCAATTGCTAATGACGTCATTAGCTTTCCGGGTGTTATTGTCTATTTGATCCCGGAAAAATTATGTAAGTAACCAATCACAATACAGAACGCACACGCCGTCAGTTTACAATTATGGGAACACCGTCACATATGTTTGCTAATGATCTGCAATAAATCTGCACCTGTGATCCTATTTAGCCATCCAAAAAAACCTCACCCCCAAAACCAACAACTCACAACAACCCCCACAAAAAAAAAAAAAAAACAACAGCTGGAGAAGGTCCTACTGTGCCCCGATTTTTTTTTTAACCCTCCTCTCCACCATACGCATCCTTCTAGTTCTAGGGTAGGTATGGTCATGAACACTTTAGATAAATGCACACAAATCCCAATACAATCCAGCCTATTTAACGGCCACTGGCTTAGCAACTGTTTTCTGTGAGAAACTCTGGGTCCAGAACTATAAAATCAAATATCTTAGGAACCACCCCTAAAAGAAACCCCAACCCCTCCCCCAACAACCAACCAACATTAAAACAACTGAAGAAACAAAAAAAAACAAGAAGAAAAAACCCTCACCACATTGGATAACCAATAAAGTGAAAGCTGTTTAAGGAATCTTCTTTTTAAAAAAATAAAATAAAACTTTTTTGTTGTGTTTTTGTTTTTAATGAGAGAAACAGATGATCTGCATCAGTTTGGAACTGGAACTCTGTTGTTCAACTTTGCAGATCTATCTCAAAGAGTCTGCGTCGGTTTGGAACCTGATATCTAAACTCAGCCTCGGTGGTGTTATGGTTAAACCATATAAGGCTGGTAAGTACAGGGTTCGCAGCCCAGTACCGGGTCCCACCCAGAACAAGTTTTAATGACTCAATGGGTAGGTGTAAGACCACAACACCCTCTTTTGTCTCACTAACCACTAATCCACTGTCCTGGACAGACAGCCCAACTAGCTGAGTTGTGTGCCCAGGATAGCGTGCTTGAACCTTAATTGGATATAAGCATGAAAATAAATTGAAATGAAATGAACTCTGTTCAACTTTGCAGATCTATATATCAAAGCGTCTGCATCGGTTTGGAACCTGAAGTCTGTTCAACTTTGCAGTTATTGTTCTTTATTAGAATATTTTATTTATTTACAGTGACCTAGTAATTGAATATGAAACACCACCATCCCAAGTTGTTCCTACATGTGAGGTTTGATGGTCCTGTATGCATCTATATGCAATATATACTAGTAGTTCAGACAAGGATTTACTGTTATGTGCAGTAGACAGTGAAAGATAGGTCACAGTGACCTAGTAATACTACGCAACACACTGCCATCCCGAGATGTTCCTACAAATGAGGTTTGCATGATGATCCTGTATGCATCGGTACGCAAGATATGGTTCGACAAGGATTTACTGTTATGTGCAGTAGAACGTGAAAAGTAGGTCAAAGTGACCTAGTAATAGTATGCGACACACCACCATCCCAAGTTGTTCCTGAATGTGAGGTTTGATGGTCCGGACAAGAAAAAGTCAACAGATGGACGTACGTATGGACAGACTTATGGACAACGCCATACCATAATACGACCCATCATAGACGGGTGTATAAAAATCGATCTAATTCATAATGAACACTATATATACTGCTGTGTCTAAAAGCTATAGAGTGAGTGCTCCGCAAGGCTCAATGAGTAGGTGTAAACCACTTGCACTGACCAGTGATCCATAACTGGTTCAACAAAGGCCATGGTTTGTGCTATCCTGCCTGTGGGAAGTGCAAATAAAAGATCCCTTGCTGCTAATCAGAAAGAGTAGCCCATGTAGTGGCGACAGCGGGTTTCCTCTCAAAATCTGTGGTCCTTAACCATATGTCTGACGCCAATATAACCGTAAATAAAATGTGTTGAGTGCGTCGTTAAATAAAACATTTCTTTCTTTCTTTACCCCATAATCACATGACCCGCACTGTTGGAGATACAGCCCCTCTCGTGTGGTAAGGTGCCTTTGTCCTGCCCTCCGAGCCCTGCTATTACAGAGGCAACAAACAGAAAGCCCACAGTAGCGAACAAGCCTGCCAGTAACATGACGCTGTAATGTCTGAAAAAAAGAAGAAAAAAAAAGGAAAGTAAATGAATGGCGTGACTCTATAGGTATGACTATACCAAATAAAATCCCATAGGCGACCATGTTAACGTTTGTGTTTAAAAACACTATATGCAATATAAATATGACCCCAAAATATCAGTACTACAAAGTATTAACTGAAGAAACTGGTACCTTTCATGGCTTATTGTTGGTATATAACCAGATGTTTTTACAACACCCCTATTCTCACATAAAATTTGAGTACCTTTTTTCACAGGTACTCCATACATGTTCCAAGTACAAGGCTACTTGACATAGTGGTACTAGATGAAATAAAATTGCATATATTTTTTATCCCAGATGAAACTATTTTTTTTTTTACAAACCAATCACAGGACTTGTGGTGTTAACTTTTCTATTAAAAAAAGTTTGGTGAACCTCGAACTTTGACCCAGCTGGAAATTATTTGGTTTAGTGCTACCTTTAACATTTTATACTGAGGACACACCTTTCGATAATGTTTTTTATATAAATATTTTTTTAACACCACCACTAGAACACATTGATTTATTAATAATAATCGCATGCAACAAGAAAGAAAGAAAGAAGTGTTTTATTTAACGACGCACTCAACACATTTTATTGACGGTTATATGGCGTCAGACATATGGTTAAAGGACCACACAGATTTTGAGAGGAAACCTGCTGTCGCCACTACATGGGCTACTCTTCCGATTGGCAGCAAGGGATCTTTTATTTGCGCTTCCCACAGGCAGGATAGCACAAACCATGGCCTTTGTTGAACCAGTTATGGATCACTGGTCGGTGCAAGTGGTTTTCACCTACCCACTGAACCTTGTGGAGCACTCACTCAGGGTTTGGAGTCGGTATCTGGATTAAAAATCCCATGCCTCGACTGGGATCCGAACCCAGTACCTACCAGCCTGTAGACCGATGGCCTGCCACGAAGCCACCAAGGCCGGTCCGCATGCAACAAGTCGGTGCAGCAAATTACATAACAAAAACAGTGCTTATAAGGGGCTGATTGTAACCGTTTTATTTCTACTTTCAAATGGTCAATTAGAGTCATACCTGTAGACATTAATGTCTTTAACGATAGGGCTATATTCTTGTACACTCCTGTTCACTTTATCAATAATAGGAAACATCTAGAAAATACAAAACAACAGAACTTTGCAATGGACATAATATGCATACACCTAAATACCAGAGTCATCGAAATACTAACTTGTAATACTTGGGACAATGAAAACCTAAACAACTTACCTACCTAGCTTGAATATAATTTTATTACATCAGCGGGCACTCATAATCGATGGAAGGGGGGAAGGGGGAGTGAGGAATCATTTTTCACAGAGAAATTATTATGCATTGGTGTAATGTATTATTCGATGATTTGGCACTTGTATTTCACTCGGGACATAAATCTGATAATAACTGGTAGATGGTTTATTATTCTCTACATTGTGTATATATATCGAGTCAAATCCTGTTTTAGGGTTATGCATAGTTTTATTTCAGAGTGAAAGATGGAAAGAAAGAAGGAAAGAGAGACATAGGAGACATATACAGAGAGAAAGAGTGGACAGAGGGGAGAGAGAGAGAGAGAGAGAGAGAGGTGGTGAGGAAAGACAGAACGAGAGGAGCGGAATGAGGAGTGGAGAGAGAGAGAGAGAGAGAGAGAGAGAGAGAGAGAGAGAGAGAGAGAGAGAGAGAGAGAGAGAGAGAGAGACAGACAGACAGAGAGAGAGAGAGAGAGAGAGAGAGAGAGAGAGAGAGAGAGAGAGAGAGAGAGTATATAAGAGTATATATAATTTATATTATGTGTCTGTGTGTGTGTGTAGCTATTAGATTCTGGGATCAGGCCCATACTTAGCCTAGACTACTTTTCTGGGAGTGTGACTCCTCCTCCCCTCCCCCAAAGGTACATCCCTGTCTGTTCTGGTTACTATGAATTGTCAACTCTGAACAAACCAAACATTAGGCCTACTTACAGTTTCTGCTTCAGCTGTTATATTCTCTGTTAGATCTGTCAGGTACTGTTCAAACTGTCTGATCGTGTTAACAAAGTCTGTGAAAAGATTACATACATTAAATACATTAATGACAATATGTACAAATATACCATTAACATGTATTACAATGTTTCTATGTGTATAACGTCAATCACACTTTATGTTAACTCAACATTGACCTTCGTTAACTTATATAATAGTTTATACATTTCATTTCAACTTATTTTGGTGCTTATACAGACATGCTCGAAACCTTAGCACCACCTTAGATATACATGTATACCAGTCGTGGGGCACAGGTTGGGATGGGGAAAACCCCAATGGGTCCATAAAAAATGTTCAATTGCTCGGCTCAAACACCTCAAGCGAGTGCTCTACCCACTGAGCTAAATTCCGCACCCAGTACAGATGTTAATGGTGAGTGCTAATTTTAAAAAATAAATGGTGTTAGGTCTATCCTAATAATAGGTTTATAATCACTATGAGTTAAGGCTACATGTAGTTTAAATTTTGGACCTTAATTTGGTGGTTGCTTCCTTTTCCCATATTGCCTTATGGTAAGAATGCCTTTTAATTAAAAAATGGCAAATTAAACATAATCCAAATACATTTTTTATCCAACTAATTTATTTTGCAAGATAAAATACTACAACATGAACGTTTCAATTTATGCATTTTTGTCAATTTGACGTGCGCTTTTCGTTGAGAACAGCTTGCATATGGCCCAATAAATCCACCAAGATATCATTCAGATAGATAAATTAGATCTTTAACGACACCCCAGCACGAAACATACATCAGCTAATGGGTGTCAAATTAAGGATTGTCTGTTATTTCTTTTACGTTCATCTGGGTATGAACACACAAAAAAATCATCCGCAAATTGTGTGATTCGGCAAAGCTGTTCTCACATAATAATTTTTATTTTGCGGATGATTTTTTTTTGTTCATACCCAGATGAACGTAAAAGAAATAACAGACAATACTTATAATTGAATTTGAATAATGCTTGCTAATAATAACACTAAAACTTCATACTTTATTTTGAATTACTTTTGGTCCATAATCAATAACGCTCAATAACTTGCCCATACGACGTAATTTTTACATTCATCGAGAAATGAACAAACTCCTGTTGCTACGTCTGGACCAATGAGATGACGTTATGTTGTAATGAATATAACGAAAATTTAATTTTACTATGCTAAAGGCAAAACATTAAGTGATGAGCAACATAATTATTAATTGATTAGCAATTTCTGAAAATTAATTAGCAACTACAGTTTAATGTTTCAAAATTGTGTAGCCTTCCTAGATGTCTGTCCGCCCCGCCCTGCCTCGCACACCTGCCTTCCTAGCTGTCTGTCTGCCCTGCCTCGCACACCTGCCTTCCTAGCTGTCTGTCTGCCCCGCCCTGCCTCACACACCTGCCTTCCTAGCTGTCTGTCCGCCCTGCCTCGCACACCTGCCTTCCTAGCTGTCTGTCTGCCCTGCCTCGCACACCTGCCTTCCTAGCTGTCTGTCCGCCCTGCCCTGCCTCGCACACCTGCCTTCCTAGCTGTCTGTCCGCCCCGCCCTGCCTTGCACACCTGCCTTCCTAGTTGTCTGTCCGCCCCGCCCTGCCTCGCACACCTGCCTTCCTAGTTGTGTCCGCCCCGCCCTGCCTCGCACACCTGCCTTCCTAGCTGTCTGTCCACCCTGCCTCGCACACCTGCCTTCCTAGCTGTCTGTCCGTCCTGCCTCGCACACCTGCCTGCCTAGCTGTCTGTCCGCCCTGCCTCGCACACCTGCCTTCCTAGCTGACCGCCCCATACACCTGCCTTCCTAGTTGTCTGTCCACCCCGCCCTGCCTCGAAAACCTGCCTTCCTAGCTGTCTGTCCACCCTGCCTCGCACACCTGCCTTCCTAGTTGTCTGTCCGCCCTGCCTCGCACACCTGCCTTCCTAGCTATCTGTCCGCCCCACACACCTGCCTTCCTAGCTGTCTGTCCATTGCACCCTGCCTCAGACACCTGCCTTCCTAGCTGTCTGTCCGCCCTGCCCACTTGCCATCCTAGCTGTCTATCCAAGCGCCTCGCACACCTGCCTTCCTAGCTGTCTGTCCACCCACCTCGCACACCTGCCCTCCTAGCTGTCTGTCCTCCCACCCTGCACTCCTTTCTGTCTGTCTGTCTGTCTGAATGTTTATGTTTAAGTAAACATAACTAGGTACGTACCTTTCCTGACTGGATCAATCATGTCATTTATGGCATAATGCATATCACCCAGCTTCTTCACCATCTATAACATAATAATGTTTCGTTTTAGGTTTTTTAATTGAGGTCCATGATAGAACTGGGCCTAATTCCACAATGCGATCTTAGTGCTTGGATGACCTTAAATGCATAAGGTAGATAAACACATAAGATCATCTCAGCGCTAAGACTGCTTTGTGGAACCGGCCACCGATCCTCAGGGCTGTAGCTAGGATATTTTGTTGGGGGTGGGGCAACTGAGTAGTTAATAGTCTATAACTCCTTAAATGGTTAAGTTAAAGAAGAGAATTGTCTTTAAGTTTCTATAATACTTTCCTAGCAAAATCAGGAATGTCCCTTTAATCTGTTTGTAGTGTTTCCCATAAAAGTAAAATATATTGCTTTCCAATAGGGATGCCAAATGAGGACGGAACTTGTGATTGTTGGTGGGGTGGGGGAGAAAATATGAAGGTTTTAAACTATTTCTGGTAATCATAAAACTGTTTGTAAAAATCAGTTAAAATACTGGCTTTGCATGGAACATTTTTAGGATAGTCCACAGTGACATTAATAATTAGCAAGTAGGGGATATTTGCCATTCACCAGGTTTTCTTCAATGTCAGGTACGTGTCAGTTTATTATTACTCTTTTTTCAGCTCATTTAAAGGGACATTCCTGAGTTTTCTGCAATTTTTAAGATGTTATCGACTAACAGACTTTTTAACGTTTATATTTACATATCCAATATATTTTTCTGCATAAAATATTAGTGGCTGTATATTAAACGTGTTTCTGATAGCTCTAATATTTGTACTAGGTAAAAATTTCATTTTATTTCCTAAAATATTTTTATTTCTTACGTACGAAATTATTTGAAGACAAAACCCAGTTTGGGCTTCTTACAAATATTAAGACGATCAGGGCCCGTGCTTATAAAACTTAAAGTCTAGACTTTAATAAAGTCCAGACTTTAACGTAATGCTATATGAATGGCGTTGCCATGACGTTAAAGTCTGGACTTTATTCAAGTCTAGACTTTAAGGTTTATAAGCACGGGGCCAGAAACACATTGATTATACAGACACTGATATTCTAAACAAGAAAATATATTTAATATGTAAGTTTAATCTTAGAAATATTTTATTAGTCAGAAACATCTTACAATGCAGCACACTTGGGAATGTCCCTTTAAGATCATCATTCATCATATCGGTAGAAAATAATGGGGCATTCTCATTATGCGATTAGTTATATTCAGGAGCATACAAATTCTAAAAATATCGGGCGAGACTATTTATGCAATAGGCGAACTTGTTGGGTCTATTTCAACATTAAAAAAACAGGGGGAAAAGTGCAGTAATAAACTCTGGATTATATACAGTATAAACAGATTTTATGGTTATACCATCACGGTTTGTTTTTTGGGGGTTTTTTTTTCCATCTTGAGTGCGAGTGCAAATAATTTTTACATGCTCATATCCCACTAGAGTTTCGAGCATGTCCGTCCAGGGGCCAGTCTCTGGACAGCCAGGGGCTTGTCCCGGGAAAGAAAAAAATTAAGCGGACAATTTTGAAATTTACATCCAAAAATTAAATAGTGGGCCTTTAAAATGTTGATGCGCATCTCTAATGAGGTAGAGTTGAAAATGGGCAGAATTTTCAAAATAGCAATTAGTAAAAAAGTTAAAATAGAATTTAAAAAAAAAAAAAAAAAAAAAAAAAAAAAAAAAAAAAAGTTACAAGCCAAAAATAAAAAGAATTGACGGCTCGGTCGAATATTTATATAATTTGGTGCATTTTAGAAGGACAGTCCAAAAATAAATAAGAGAAAGAAGATAGGATCGGACTATTTAATAATATTTAAAAAAAAGAAAGTAATTTCGACAAACTTTTGAATGAGGGTCTAAAAGTTTAAAGTCCGATCTATATGTCTACGTGAGTGGCCTCGTTAAGGCCGACCGGCCTCGGTGGCGTCGTGGCAGGCCATCGGTCTACAGGCTGGTAGGTACTGGGTTCGGATCCCAGTCGAGGCATGGAATTTTTAATCCAGATACCGACTCCAAAACTTGAGTGAGTGCTCCGCAAGGCTCAGTGGGTAGGTGTAAACCACTTGCACCGACCAGTGATCCATAACTGGTTCAAAAAAGGCCATGGTTTGTGCTATCCTGCCTGTGGGAAGCGCAAATAAAAGATCCCTTGCTGCTAATCGGAAGAGTAGCCCATGTAGTAGCGACAGTGGGTTTCCTATCAAAATCTGTGTGGTCCTTAACCATATGTCTGACGCCATATAACCATAAATAAAATGTGTTGAGTGCGTCGTTAAATAAAACATTTCTTTCTTTCTTTCGTTAAGGCCGTTAGGGTGCACAGCTTGTAGGGACGAGATGGGTTGCATCCCGTCAAGAAAAACCCTAGATTGACAGTCAATAGACGTTGAAGGTGTAGTGCTGTGCTGAAATACACTACAGATCTTGAGAAGCCGGATCCGTCTGAACGAGAGAGAGTATCAGACTAGGGTATAGTCCAGTCGCCATGGGTTGGTATAGTGGTGCAGACGGGCCCGACTCCGGAGGATACGAGATGGTATCACAATAAAACAAAGTAAAGTCTAGAAAAGAGTAGTAGGGGCCGACCCCGCTTCGTATTTCTTCTTAGAGTGGGGCAGTCAATCTTCCAGTGCTGCTAGGACAGGCTCGGACATGTAGAGACTAAACGCGAACAACCGTGGCGTTCTGCAGAATGGCCGTCATATGAGTCATGAAAAAACCCAAGTCAACATAGTCAGACAGAGAAATGACGTGGAGGCAAGGAACCTCGCTAAAAAAGAATCCAACCTGGTGGTGCAGACTGTCGAAACGAGAAGCGTTCCAGCGTTCAATCAGTTCCAATGGCCGCATACATCCCAGTAGAAAACTTCACTTCGCTGACAAAAACAACAAAAGTGAAGGATTCCCAAGTCGAGCCGCGAAAGCACGTGCAGTGTGCAAAAGCGAAACAAACACGTCTTACCGCGTCGAGCTGCAGACTGGGAAACGAAATTTTATATAAAATGTTTATTGAAATTAGTTTCCGGCATACTTCGTAATTCACCCGAATCATTTTGTATACCCTCGGCATAATCCCGAATGTTTTCAAATTCTTTTCAAATCACTGGCATGATTTTGGAAGTAAGGTTTTGATTCGTCGAATGAAAGGCCAATGGACATGAGCTCCAACGGGGTGCTGTTAGATCCACAGGTAATAGTAATTAACCAGTGAAGCTAATTTTAATTAAATTGAGTCGCACCGACATGTCGCATGCGATGGAATGCGTACTGTGAGAACACCTAGATTGGAACGACTTTAGTCTTATACGACAAGTCGTGTCGGAATCATTCCGATTCGGCGATTAGAACATAACATGTCAAAATGTCAGGATTTCATGGGTCCATAAAACCTGCTATTGTCATGATATGGTTAATAATTGTTTTGTTACATAATGCCATCGGTAAATTGTCTACATTCATGTTTTCTTTATTTCAGTGGAAATTTGTATGCACTTAAATTTCCCGCAAAATATTTTTAAACTGACATGAGCTTTGTTTGATGTCACGGCATCTTATGACGTAACGTCTTCCCATACACGCGATTCCAGTCGCTACGATAAATTGCATAATGAGAACGCTGCTTCAACTGATCAATCACCAATTCATTGTAGGCTAACCCCATTTTTTTTTTTGGGGGGGGGGGGGTCCGAGCATAATTCAAAGTTTAATCTGTCTGACAGTGGAAGCCCGTTATACCAAACACTACAACATTATTATATTATTTAACAATATAATTATACATGTTACTTACGTCACTAGCTTTCGTATGTAGACGACTATCTGCGAATGACTTACATTTTGACAAAATTTCATCATAAGCCGGTATCTGAAATATGAACCATATTAACACTTAACAAAACTACAAAACAAAACGTTTTCTTAGCCGCAGGATATAGTGTGAACAATCGTTTTTTCATCAACATAGGCACGTGTACGGGGTCGGGTTGAAGGACGACCCTCGCCCCCTCCCCCCTCCCCACCCCCATGGGTTCAGAAACAATTTGGCAGGCAAAATTCAAGCACTTTTCACTGTAAAATAATAAAATTACAATAATATATATATATATATATATTTTTTTTTTTTTTTTTTTTTTTTTTTTTTTAATTTCATTGTTACAATTACTTCCTAAATTTCGGTAATAAACTAATTGCAAAAATAATTGTAACGAATTTAAATAATTTAAACTTCCTGTTTTTGGAATTTCACACAGTGTGAAAAAAAAAGGTGCCAAAACGTGTGTATGTATGTGTGTGTGTGGGGGGGGGGGGGGCGCACACACACACACACACACATATACATATATATATATATATATATATATATATATATATATATATATATATATATATATATATATATATATATATATATTACTACTCAAAAGAATTTAAGGGTCAGACGATATTTTCGACATTATTTTCTGAATGTCAATTATATTAGCTAGACCATAATGTCACGCATGGTATTGTTCCATTTTGACGAAAGTGGGTCTAAGCAACCCATAAATGAATTAAAATCCACAGTCATTGACACTGTCGACTAGTTCTAATGGCGAAAACATGCTTACATTTGCAGTAAATTAGGGCGAAAGCGAAAGGTCTGCTAAGTGCCCATAACTTGCTTTTTCACAAAGCGCTTCATTTGCACGCTTTGCATGTGTATTCCATGTTTCCAATGCTGAATTTCCGTATAATTGGAGCTTGCGTTCGTGTACGGTGCACACTCCAAATTCGACAATGGTACGACGTCAACTGACTATCGAAGATCGAGGAAGGGCTATTGCTTGGCTTCAGGATGGCAATACGCAAAGAAATGTTGCTCTGAGACTTGGTGTCAGTCAGAGTGTCGTTGGCCGACTGTGGCAACGGTACCAAGCAACGAATTCTGTTCGAAATCGTCCACGTTCGGGAAGACCCCGAAGCACTACAAATAGAGAGGACCGCTATATCACCAATATGGCTCTACGTCAACGCACAACCACTGCACGCCGATTACGTGGCAATCTGCGGACTGCGACTGGAACTCGAGTGTCTGATCAAACCATACGCAATCGTCTGAGACCCAATAATCTACGCTGCCGTCACCAGGCTGTTCGACCACCACTCCTACCACGTCACAGAATGGCCAGACGTCACTGGTGCACACTTCATCTGCGGTGGCAACGTGTTCAGTGGGGTCGAGTGATGTTCACTGATGAGTCCAGGTTTAGTCTCCAGTTCAACGACGGTCGGGTTCGTGTCTACAGACGTCCTGGGGAGCGCTTCGCTGACGTTAATGTTAGACAACGTCACCGGTTCGGTGGTGGCAGCGTCATGGTGTGGGGCGGCATCTCTATCCACCACAGGACCCCCCTCTATGTGGTGGATGGCAATCTGAATGGAATCCGCTATCTGAATGAGATTATCTGGCCGTTGGTTCTCCCAGGCCTTCAGCAGATTGGCGGCGGGGCAGTTCTGCAGGATGACAATGCCAGACCCCACCGCGCCAGGGTGGTAACGGACTTTCTCAGACAACAAGGTATCGCCAGGATGGATTGGCCAGCATATCCGCCTGACTTGGCCCCAGTAGAGCACGCCTGGGACAAATTAGGCAGGAGAGTTCGGGATAACCATGCCCCTCCGGCCAACCTTCATGATCTGGGTCAACTTCTTATGGCAGAGTGGAAGGCCATTCCCCAAGAGTTCTTCAGACGTCTGATCAACAGCATGAGGCAACGATGTGTCGAGTGTATTCGCGCCAGGGGTGGATTCACACACTATTAAACGAATGTTCTAATGTGTAAAATCCATGTTTGACAACCTTCAACTTTGACAGCATGTCATGTGACTTTCTTGTATACAGTGACGTTTATTTGTGTTTTTTTGTAAATATGGAACAATAAATTAAATTTTTGGTGTAGTTTACATCATCAATCTAATACACTGAAACTTATTTGGTTAACTTTTTTTGGTTATAAATTTTTGAGTATATATATATTCTAATATTTATATATAGTATATATATATATATATATATATATATAGTATATATATATATATAATATTATATATATATATATATATATATATATTTATTATATACATAGCAATGAAATATATAGATCTACGGAAACCATAAAAGTCATATCCTGTGAAAAGTAATATTTTCACTGTATTTTAGCTACAGTGAAAATATAGAAGTCGTATTTACTTTTTTGTAAAAGTGCATGATTAAATTATCTCCCTTTGTCTCTGTTCTTCGTATTTAAATTTGATGATTACCAATGCATCTGATCGTATTTGAAAAATAAAAAATGTAATATAAACAACTGTACCTATAAAAACGGGATACGAAGTGCAATTACGATAAAATATATAAAACAAATTGAAGACGAAACTAAATAATGATGACACAATGTAGTGTCATCTAGTGTAAGTGTAAGAATTTAACGGCGTTCGACTCGTTTTGTTTTTGTGGGAGTTTTTAGAGGATCGCTTTGTCAGGTATGTTTGCACCGCAGTATTGTTAAATAAATGTTAATATAGATAAATTTTAATCAAATTTCTTTTTAAAAGTCTATGGTAAAGTAAATTTTCTGGCAAAGTTCCATAGGAAGAAATATATCATGACGTTACGTGTTTTCGATAGGATAAGTGAAAGATATTACCAAAGAGCGAAAGATATTGTCAAAAATTAGGAAATATGTATATAATAAATAGACCATTTCATGGTGTTTTTCCGAATACGATTTTTATGTCAACTCGTGATGTGTGAAAAGCATATTTTCACTCATTGCTTCGCAATTCGTGAAAATATGGTTTTCACACATCACTCGTTGACATAAAAATCGTATTCGAAAAAACCCATGAAATAGCCTCTATATATATAAATAGCTAGAAGATAAATAAACGAATTACCAGTATCAAATTTATGTCACGAGCTTTACCCCCAGCTATTTGTTGGTTATTTTTTAAAAAGCCTTTATTTTCCATATAGCCTTCATTGGACTGGTTACACGTCCTGTATATAGAAACGACGTATTTAACTTTACTTTAACTTTGCATTTTATTCACGATTCAGATAATTTTCAAAACCCAAAGTTATATATATTCTGTAAAACAAAAATTCTATAATGAATTGCATTAAACTACCATTTTATAACAAGTTTAACACTGAAACCAGAAAGACGTAAATGCAAACGCTTTAAACTACGTGACGTCATTGTGTGTGCTTTGCCAAATCGTGATGACGTCATATTTAGTACCAACAAGGTGATTGGTTTGTTGGCGTCAAATCGTCCAATAGTAGGGTACGTTAAACCAATGTTTGATAATTTCTCAGTGAGAAATTATGATTTTTATTTTCCCCGTTATGAATGCTTGCTGGGGTAATATATATATATATATATATATATATATATATATATATATATATATATTATATACATACATACATACATGTGTACACACACACACACACACACACACACACACACACACACACACGAACACACACACACACACACACACACACACATACTGAATGAATGAATGAATGTGTAACGACACCCCAGCACGAAAAATACATCAGCTATTGGGTGTCAAACTATGGTAAATTTAAACAAATAAAGTGATGTTCAACATCAATATAAAAATTCAACAGGTAAATAAAAACACAGTGTAAAGGACTGTGCAGAAATACAAATATCACAGATAGATACAATTAAAATTTTGAATAAAAGTAAGTATCTCGAAGAAATTGTAAGAAAAGTTCTGGATGGAAACGGAATGATTCCATCACATTTCTTTATCCAAATATATCTTTTCGAGTTTCTTTGAGATGAGGACACACCACCAAAATGTGGCGTTCCGTCAGAATACACTGTCAGTGCTCACAATGAGGTAGAGGATCCTTCTTCAAAATAAATGAATGTGTTAAGTAAGTATGACCGATGCCAGCACGACACAAGACTATTTCATCCTTCCTGCACTGTCTATAGGAGGACTGCCACTCTCCCAAGACTGGCTTGATGGCATGAAGCTTGTTCGTAACCGCATCGTCCCAATCATGTTGCCAAGTTGAAAAGATAAATTTGTTAATACTGTATTTAAAATCAGTATAGGGTACATCAACCCTGACATGAGGCAAATCCAAAGCAGACTTGTACATACATACATACATACATACATACATACATACATACATACATACATATACATACATATACATACATACATACATTGTATTATATATGGCAAATCGGTTTTTTTTAACAATAATAATTCTTTTGCGAGCATATTCAAGAAAATATACAGGTAATTACAATGCTACAGTATGTCTGGGAATTATAAAAACTGATTCCACAGGTTAACTAAACATCACTCATTGGTTGCGAATTGTGGCTATATAATCATTATTTAAAAATGTTGGTACTGTGAACTATAATTAGTTCATATGATGCAAACTTACTTAGGCATTTAAACAAAAAGGATTGATTCAAAGCTTACAAGGTGGCAATTTTGGGGATGGGGGGGGGGGGGAGAGGTGGCCAATTTGTAAGACATTAGGGATTCGAACAATACAAAATTGTGTTTGCATAAGCAATTGGATATGATACTTTAATCTTAGAGCTAGGAAGGCAGGTGGATGGGGCGGACAGACAGCTAGGAAGGCAGGTGAGCAAGGCGGGGCGGACAGACAGCTAGGAAGGCAGGTGAGCGGGGCGGGGCAGAAAGATCTCTAGGAAAGTTGCTGAGTCATATTTAGAAATGAATTCCTTTCCTTCACATCAAAATCTTGCTGATCATGTAAAATGCAATAAATTGCAATTTATTTTGTAGTCACTACAGTGGTGAACATCATAGATATAAGATTAAATTATAAAATATTTCTACATTAACAAACAAACACTATTATTAAATTTCTTCCACTATAAAGGCCCATATCTGAGAATAAAAAAATTAATTTGAGAAAAAAATAGACATTAAAATATCACAATCGTCTTTTGGTGGCCATTTTCATAGCCATTTTGGATTTTAATGATGATGCAATATTCCAATTAGCAAGAAGTTGCTATAAATAAAGTCCGTAACCCCTAAAACCCAGACGCCAACATCATTACCGTTGCTCTAAATGATGTGGGATGAAAAAAGGGGGAAAAAGACCACAACAATATTCATGTTTTGCATGGTGGCCATATTGCATTTAATTAGATATCCAAGTGAATGAATGAATCAATGTTTAAAGACACCCCAGCACAAAATACACATCGGTTATTGGGTAAAAGGTAAGTATACGGAAATATTGTTTGTATAATTATGTAAAACCACAGTGTAAAAACTGTGTGGGAAAAGTACAATGCAATACAAATATCACGCTAAGTATATTTTAAAATTTTGTACAGAAATCAGTGTTTCTAAAACTTTAGAATTAATTCTTCTGTTACCAAATATATCATTTCTCTTCGGCTGCAGATGATTACACTCCACCAAAATGTGGCGCACAGTAATTTTACACTGATAATGTTTACACTTTAAAACAAATGAATGCACCAAATACATATAGCCGTTTCGGGTACAGCACAATTAAGACTACTTCATCCTTCCTGCACCGCCTGTAGGAAGACTGCCATTCCCAAGATTGGCTTGACAGAATGAAGCTAGTTCACGACCGCACCGTCCCAATCACCTTGTCAAGTCGAAAACATATATTGGTTAATATGATATTTACAATAGGGGACACCAGTACTGACATGGGGCAAATTCAAAGCTGACTTTGCAGCAAAATCTGCCTTTTCATTGCCTTTAATGCCAACATGGCTGGATACCCAACAAAATAAAATATCTTTATTGGCAATGGATAAAAAGACATACTTTCCGATCACCATCCTAATTAAGGGATGCTCCAATTTGATGTACTGTAGAGCTTGGAGACACGAAAGTGAGTCAGTAAAAATAATGTATTTGGATGCATATGAATGCTTAATCTGTTCCAGAGCTTTAATGATTGCTCAAATTTCAGCTGTAAAGATTGATGCTGAATCGGGCAATCTCATGGAAATTATTTTGTCTGATGAAACACTGTAGCAGAAGCCACATAATTCACATCCTGCGATCCGTCTGTGTAAACCGGGATGTATTCACGGTACCTCTCTTGGATTTCTATGAAATTTTGTTATAAATAACTACATCTGTGCGATCTTTCTTGGTTTGATACACCAAGGTGGCAAAATGTTAAGGCGTTTAAAAAATGTCGGTTAAATCAATGTTTGCAACTGATAAAAACTGAGTAATGCGAAGAGCAATTGTTCAAATAGAGATGCAATGTCGTGATTAACACAGGTAGTTAAAATGAATTCTGTGCCTCCTAAAATCCATGCAGTAATAAGCTTCAAATGTTTTGTCATAGCTAGCCTAGCTAGGTGATGTAATCAAGGTATTAATTATCAGTTCTATATTTTGTTGATGGACACCTTGGACACCATCTTGGATATTAAAACGACTTCTCAAGGGTTCCATATTTGCGATCGCGGGTTTCTCATTCAGTATCTTTTAACGATGCACAAATTACAGTTAGAACAATTGTGGATTGTTACATTTTACAACTGAGGCAACTGAGTAGTTAATAGTCTAAAACTCCTTAAATGGTTAAGAAGAGAATTTTCTTTAAGTTTCTATAATTTTTTCCGGATTTTTTTCTGCCCCTTTGTCCCCTCCCCCTCCCCCTCCAGCCCTGACTACCGATCCCAACATATTTCTAGAACCATGCCCAAACTAAATGCAGCATAAGGGGCGGAATTTAGCTCAGTCGGTTGAGTGCTCGCTTGAGGTGCTTGCGTCGCAGGTGCGAACCACCTTGGTGGATCCATTCAGCTGATTGGGGTTTTTCTCATTCAACCCAGTGCACCACAACTGGTCAAAGGCTGTGGTATGGGTTTTCCTGTCTGTGGGGAAAATGCAAATAAAAACTCCCTTGCTGCAGTTGGGAAAATGTAGCGGGATTCCTTTGATGACCACGAGTCAGAATTACAAAATGTTTAACATCCAATAGCCGATGATTAATTAATCAATGTGCTCTAGTGGTATCGTTAAACAAAACAAACTTTATTAAAAACATGAATAGGCCTACTCGGGGTGCTATGATATCCATTTTCTTGATTCTCTTTTGAAACTCAGCTCCTGGACTAATAGCACGTGACAGCAAATCGAAAACAAAATAAGAATAATCAATGCATGCAGACAGAAAACAAATTGTTTCACTTATAAAATGTTAATTATTAAAATTACAAATGGCGTTGAGACTTTAGAATATACTAAGATACATCTAAAGGATGAATTACACTGGCTATTTTATTTTACACTTACTTCATCCAAATGCATCTTGCTTGGCCGAAGAAGGTTCGTGTCAATCATGCTGCAAGTGGCAGGGCAATCTTTTTTGCACGATACGATGATGTTATCAAGTTCCCAGGCAAGATGGCTGATGGCCTTTGTAAAGTTGTCGATTGAACTCTTTAATTTTTCAACATTCGACATCATGTTCTCCAGCGGAGTCTGTAGGTATACATAACCTGCACGAAGATAGGATTCAGTTTAATTTAGGTTCGTACAGCCAGGTTTCCAGCTGGACTCGAATACACTATTTTCCATCCATATAGTGAATATATAAAACGTTCCAGCATGTCTCGATGTATATATATATATATATATATATATATATATATATATCGAGACACACTGGAACGTTATGTGACATGGGGCAGGGAAGTGGGAAGACATACGCAGAAGTGGAATGTCACAAGTAAATGTTTTGGCTTAAATGGGTGGGGAAAAAAATGGCTCTTTTGTGTAACACAACGATTGAAAATTCAAGGTGGTTCAAAATAGAACATCAACCGTGCCATTTTATATGTAACACCACGTATGATAAAATATGATACATGTATAAGAATCCTAGAAAATACCATGAGGATTTAACATTGTATGAACTCCAAAATGTTGATATTTCGTTTTTACTAAAAAGGTCCTATTTGTTTCACAATGAAAGCTATGTTTATGCTTTTAAAGGCATATTGTTACCGATTTAAGGACCATATTTCTCTCAAAATGAATAATAAATGAAAATTACATTAAATTTTGGAAACCAAATCTAGCTATTGCATCACTTTAACTGAACCATGATGGGATAGAATCCATGTCAGCCCTCTTAGCAATTTTAGTTTTTGAATTATGGACCATTGCCATAATTCAATTATTTTTTACAAAATATCATTAATAAATGGAGTATGGTGGTTACACAGATGGTTGAATAAAGTATATTTAGGGACAAATCAAATATATTTTGTTTTCAGGTAATACTTTGTTAGGTCTTTTAACAGGTCAATGGTATGTGACAATATGCCTTTAAAGCTTAGATAACCAAGTAAACATCACATGGATAAAACAAAGTAACACATTGAACTATATGGATATTAAAATGGTCATTTATGAACAACAAACCCAATATCTTCAGGGTTTAAAAAAGATTTAATTACAATGTTACTTCAAAAACGTTTGTGTGACAAAATGGTTTGGCAAGATTATAATCATATCTTTTTGGTTTCCTTAGTAATACACATAATTCTGAAGAATTAAAGGACCAAATTTTGGCTCGTTTCCACAACCAGCACCACAATTATTAACCGAAGATGTTAAATAGTGGTATGTTGTTACACTCCTCACATATATCAACTTGAAGTTAATTTCCGTATGCCCATTTAAAGGGACATTCCTGAGTTTGCTGCATTTTTAAAGATGTTATCGACTAACAGAGACTTGTTAACGATTGTAATTACATATCAAACATATTTTTTTGCATAAAATATTAGTGGCTGTATATTAAACATGTTTCTGATCGTTCTAATATGTGTACTAGGTTAAATTTCATTTTATTTCCTAAAATATGTTTTTTTCGTACGTACGAAATGTCAGGTACGTGTCAGTTAATTATTACTCTTTTTTTTCAAGTCATTTAAAGGGACATTCCTGAGTGTTGTGCAATTTTTAAGGTGTTATCGACTAACAGAGACTTTCTAACGATTGTAATTACATATTAAATATATTTTTCTGCATAAAATATTAGTGGCTGGATATTAAACATGTTTCTGATTGTTCTAATATTTGTACTAATATCTGTACTAGGTAACATTTCATTTTATTTCCTAAAATATTTTTATTTTGTACGTACGAAATTATTTGAAGACAAAATCCAGTTTGGGTTTCTTACAAATGTTAAGACGACCAGAAACATATCGAATATACAGACACTACTATTCTAAACAAAAAACTATATTTAATATGGAAGTTTAATCGTAGAAATGTTTGTTAGTCGGAAACATCTTACAATGCAGCAAACTCAGGAATGTCCCTTTAATTGTTTTGGGTTTAAATTATATGATATGATATGCCTTTAATCAGACAGTAGTATGTAAATAGAACCAATGGAAAACTGTTAGTCTTAATCTATGCATGACACTAAGATACAAATTAAGTAACGTTTTTGTAAAATGTGCATACACACATGTAGAGTGGTAACGATACGGCGATACAGTATCGTATCACGATACGAGGTCTACGATACGATACATCGACCCAGGACAGCTGTATCGCGATACAACACGATACATTCATGTTTTAATAACGTGGTTTTCAGTACAGCAAGGGGTGTTGCAACTACCCAGTGGTCTGCACTGTAACCTAAACATGTTAACAAGTTGATTTTTCTCAAGAAAAACCTGAAATTCCATTGAACTGCATTGGACAGATGTCACGGGGATCCTATAATACCCGTAACTGAATAAAACACGATTATCCAAATATCTCTCCTAACTGTATATCTATTAGATCTCTCTGTAACGGGCAGTCTAATACCCGAGTGGTTCAGCTCTAGGTATAATCAGAGATAGGATCTTATATAAATATATATATGTAGCACGATTAGTTCACTTTCAAATTCAAGTTCCTTTTATTGCCTTAAGTTTTACAACTCATCAGCATCATACAAATAATATAGCATATATTATACAGATATGTACACAATAATGTACAGGATAATGGTGGAGAGTGATTTAACATTATAGACATATATAATACAAAGTATCACAGTACTGCTGACTTATATCACATAAAGATATAGGTCGTTATTACATAAGAGAAAATTTAAAATACTTGAGGTGCTACCGGGATACACATGTATGATGCACTACCATGTACATCACTATTAGCATTACGTCTTTATTCCACTAGTTCATTTCTTACCTTATTTGCCCGTTGTAAATATTTCCCAAGGTTATTAAGATCTTTATTATTGTCAGTTCTTAAAAGTTGTATAAGCTTGAAAACACTTGGACGTTTATAATAATATTGTTTTATAAATTGTGTTCTTATATCATTGTATCTTGGACATTGTAGAATGAAATGGTACTCATCTTCTACTTCATTTGTATTACATACTGTACATAATCTTTCTGATCTTTCAATGTTTCTGTATCTACCAAATTCTATATTTAATTTATGGGCGCAGAGTCTAAATTTTGTAATTTCTTTCAATTGTGTAACGTCCAACGGTTTTGTAAGATAACTTTGCAATTTAAATTCAGTTAATAAATATTTATACAAATTACCTTTTGACGTTGCTGTTATTCTATTGTAAGATTGTTGCTTGAACACATCACACAATCTTTGCTTAATTACTGTAGTATTATTATCAACTTCCGTTAGACTCCATATATAATTTAAACCAAATGCATTTAGTTCCTGTTTAACATCCATTAACCAATTGTTATCAAGCTGATCCATTTCCTCATATATAGCCATTAATATGCATTTATTAGTATTACGTAGTTTGATCCAGTATTTAAAAATTCTTAGTTTTCTAATAAAATACAATGGAAATCTTCCTAATTCACTATATACAAAATCATTACATGTCCCTTTCCGTACACCCAGTAACTTTTTACAAAATTGTAAATGAATCTTTTCAACGTCTTGGCCAGGGTGGAAACCCCACACTTCCGATCCATAACTAAGAACACTGTTGACATAGGTATCAAATACAGATAGCATTGTTTCAATATTAAAATAATTATTTTTACATACGTTATGAATTGAGAATAAAGCTTTACGACCTTGTTCCGCTGCTCTTTTTTGTGTCCTACTAAATTTTCCGTTATAATAAAATAAAATACCAAGGTAATTAAATTCATTGACAGCCTCTAGTTGACAACCATTATAGAACCACTTCTCATTATCTCGAAGTTTTCCTCCATTTCTAAAAACAATAATTTGGGTCTTAGTTGTATTTACTGTTAAATCCCATTTACTTGTATAATTAGATATTGAATCAAGCATTTTTTGCAATCCTTTGGGTGTTTCAGCTAGAAGCACCATATCATCGGCATACATTATTAGAAATATATTTAACATTTGTATATCAACATATGGACAATTATCTGATAGTAGGTGCATTTCGCAATCGTTAACATACATAGAAAATAATATTGGTGACAAAACCTCACCCTGAAATGAACCGTTCTTGCACATACAAAAATCAGAAAGTTCATTATTGTATTTTACACAACATTTAACATCATTATATAAAGACCGTATAATAGCTAACATTCTTCCTTCGATACCTTGTTGAATTAGTTTGAACCACAAGTTTTGTCTGTTAATAAAATCAAAAGCTTTTTTGTAATCTACAAAGCAACAATATAAACGTGTTCGATTCTTTAGTGTTCTATGTATTAAATGTTGTAAAATAAAAATGGCATCTATAGTAGACATTTGGTTTCTGAATCCTAGTTGGGCGTCAGTAATGATATCATTATCTAAGTCGTAATCTAGCAATCTTTTGTTTAAAATAAAAGTAAAAAGTTTACCCAAACAACTGATTAATGTAATGCCCCTGTAATTGTCAGTATCATTTGTATTTCCTTTTTCAAAAACAGGAACAATACAACCAACTGACCAAGACTGAGAATAGTGACCAGATTTTAAAACATTATTAAACAATAAAAGTAGACATGGCATCAAAACATCTTTACAATTTATAAGATACTCATTTAAAATATGATCATAACCACAGGCTTTGTTCTTCTGTAACCCTTTAATCGCAACGACGATTTCTTTTTCAGTAATGTCATGATCTAATGCAGTACATGATCTTTGACTAGCGTGTGTATCATAACTCGATAAGAACTCATCTACTTCATGATTAGTGGTAGGTTCGGTACCAGCCAGATTGGAAAAATGGTTGAAAAATGCATCATTACTCCAACTCCTATCTGTTATTTTGTTTTCTTTTCTGGAAATATTTGTAAAACGTTTTAGGGTTATATTTTCTTAAATAATTCAACATGTTACCCTGTTGGCATTTATATTTCTTTTTCAATTTATATTCTAATTTTTTTATTTTTTTTTACCCCGAATAAGTTCAATGCGATTGGTCATTAGTTTTGTTAGCGTTAAAATTTCGTATGGATTTTCTGTATTCATTGTATCGTTGTTTCAAAACTTCGTTAAACCAAGGTTTATCTTCACGTTTGGTCTTAGATGATCTTTTCTCTGTTGTACTAGTTTTGTAAGTCTTAATGGAAACAATAAGGTAAAATAATGTTATTCAGTTCATTTGTTAATTTGTCTACACATGTATTTATATTTTCATGACTGGTTTCTTTTATGGTACATATATTTAATAAAGCATCCATACGCTCAGCAATTTTGAGAACAATCTCTTGATTATTTTCATCATTCCATTTTACACTAAAATGCGTTTGTTCTTTTACATTTGGTACATAATTAATTTCTTCTACAACAGGGTAGTATATTGTAAAACAAACTGGCGAATGGTCCGAAAAACAATTAAAGTTACCTGACTCAAACTGTTCAATTAATTCAAAACAAGATTCATTTATAAGTACATAATCTATAAGGCTAGAGCCATTAGCATTATAAAATGTTATATTTCCGTTTCTATCTCCAGAATGTCTACCATTTAAAATCCGTAGACCACTAGTTTTACATAAAGATAAAAGTTTCCTGCCGAACTGATTTATTGTTTTATCTTCATTGAAACGTGTTACGATATCAGCATCAGGTATGCATCACTAGAAACACAACAAAACACAATACTCTTTGGAATCTGTATTAACTCTAACGCTGACAAATGTACTTGCCGCAGTAGTTAATTAACAACAACAATATAATAACAACCCAGAGCTAATCACTGAATTAGTTAATTACTAGGTGTCTAGTTTACACAATATTCTAATCACTTCACCGTGATACACACACACACGTGTGATAATTTGAGAAACGCTTCCAGGGGAACTTAATTAATAAAGGAATTACAACTATATTCCTAACTGGTTAATTTTTAATTAACCCTTAAATACTCATTCAGTAACCTTGTAATACAGAATTAATACTGGTACATATCACAATAAAGACAATAACCTACAGTTTACCTAGGTCCTCTAGGATGACCGGCTAAGCTTTATCTTACCAAATACTCGTATAAGAATATTAGAACAGTGAAGCCTACAATTTACTTCGTCAGATTACCGGAGACACTGCTAAAGAATATTGGTATAATACAGTATTAAAATATTTAAAGTCACATCAATCACATCAAGGTTATACAACAGAGCAGAAATACATATTTACCAAGTCCGGTCTGAACTAATATATTTCGTTCAGTTGGACAACGTCCGTTCCCCTGGATACTTCCAATGTTTCTCCTCATATCACTAAAATCCTATCTATTTATTCAAAAATCTCAGAGACAGCGAATATCGCCTGGGGACACAACGCGGTACCTCACCTATCATGTGATAGTTCCACAACTCCCAGAGACGGTATATTTTCTTAGATGGCCAGACTTACTGTCGCCAGTTCGCTAGAAATACCCCGGTCGTAAACCGCACTACCGGAGGTATTACGTAACTACTGGCCACATGGCCTCCACACCTGATATAAGTGCATATTGGGACGCAGCTCTACCACCGTCGCGCGGGGGTATTACGTAACCAAGCTGCACACGGCCCTCTAAAACAATTAACATCGCCACAGGCGAAAAGATAAGAGCATGTTCCGTCACAACAGGCATGTTATGATCATTTTTCTGAAAAATTCCCATTTGTATTTCGAAACATTTTAATTTCATTTTATTTTATTGTCGGGTGACAATAAAAAATCCTGTAATACAGCTCGTGTCAGGTCTTAAATTTTGATTAAGATTGTCATGTTTCATGCACATTAACTAAACAATTTAATCATCGCTGATTAATATAAAAAGTTAAGTATCGCGGTACATATCATATTGCGACCCAAGTATCGGGATACGTATCGTATCGCGACTTCCCGTATCGTTACAGCTCTACACATATGTATAAATGACAAAATCACTCCTCGTATGAAAAACAAACAATGTGCAGGTATACTTAATTACGTCTTTCACAGATCTTCCGATCACACATTGAAGTTTGTTTTGTTTAACGACACCACTAGAGCACATTGGCTTATTAATCATCGGCTATTGGATGTCAAACATTTGGTAATGTTGACATATAGTCTTATTGACAGGAAACCCACAGACAGGATAGCACATATACTACTACGGACTTTTATATACCAGTTGTGGTGCATTGGCTGGGATGAGAAATAGCCCAATGGGTCCACCGACGAGGATCGATCCTAGACCGACTGCGCATCAGGCGAGCGCTTTACCACTCCTGACCTTCCACAAACGAACTGATATCTAAGCCACAACTCATGAAACTTATAGAGGATATATCATGGTTTTTTTTGTCAAATATGATTTATATCTCATCGAGTGAAGTTTGCAATCATATCCCACGAGTCACGCTTGCCCAATGAGTGTGAAATGATTGCAAACTTCACGAGATGAGATATAAATCATATTTGACAAAAAACATGAAATTTTCTATTTATTATATAACTTTTGGCAATTTACCTTTATTTTAAAAATGCCAGCAGCAAAATAGTTCCGGCTTTCTTACAGTGAAGATAACACTTTCTACGGTGACGATAACACATTTTAGAGTGAAATAGTGAAATTTTCACTCTAAAATGTGTTATCGTCACAGAGTGACTGATAACACTTTTATTTCACTGATATTTTAAGATATTTCACAATATAATATATATATATATATATATATATATATATATATATATATATATATATATATATACATACATACATACATACATACATACATACATACATACATATATATATATATAATAATAATAATAATAATAATATAATAATATGGAATATCATTCACCATGAATGTTATAGCGACATTTATTATGGAAACTTGTATTAATTAAATATTTTACAAATTTATTAACAAACTTGCAACTTTGCTGATTTTGTTTGATTTTTTAATTATTTATTTTTTTATAGTAAAAACTCAATGAACAAATGCGATTTGCATGTTAACAAACAGGAGATATCGCAAATTATAGTGCCAGCGATATTTCCTACTATACAAGAGCCTTTAATGGACGATAAATATTGGTGTTTTAATACAATCAGTTTGCTTTTGGAAATACATCATTTTCTTTTTTTATAAATGTCATGAACTCTCAAGATCTTTTTTTTTTTTTTTTTTTTTTTTACCAGTTTTTATGCGAGTGGGGGGCAGCTTTTTCATGACCTGTTTACTGATCTTCAAAATTCTATATACCCTGTTAATTTTGTAACAGGTGTGACGAAAAACTGTCACAAAAACACAAGGCTATATATTTTGTAATACATGCATGGAATCATAATATACACAATATACATCCAGAGATGAAACATAAACAAAGACATTAAAAAATGGAATTGATAAATATTATTGCTTCTAGAGCCAAACGTAAAATATGCGACATTTTAAAAATGTTCCCCCAATTACTAGAAATTGTATTATATTGATATAGTTAGAATATTTTCATGATATATCGTCCCGTAGCACTAAATGATTAGAACATCCCACCTGTTTAGATACCTTCTATACACCTTACAGTTGTGGATGTATGAAGTTAATTCTGGCGGCTACATCCAGATTTTCAATGCCAATTTTTTTTAAAGCACAATTTTAATTCAACCATAGCAATATTGTGACTCAAAACCATCTTGGTTTTCAAAATGGCTGCCATACGTCAACTTAACGACAATTCGGTACCACTAAATATAGCTTTGATATTGTGCACCACCCACATAGTTACTGGAGTGTTTTTGAGTCGTTTCATTTGACTCGTTTCAGGAAATGACTCATTTCACTGTTTGGATAGTAGCCAACTTAACCCTTTGACCTTGGAAAACGTTTTGGTAACATTTCTTTTATTCTTATTGCCAAGGAAATAAAAATAAAACTGGCAACATTTTGTGTCTTTTCAGTGACACTGAAGCAAGCGACCAGATGAGTTGAATGGTTGATAACATGGCTGAACAACCAGCTGCAAAGGTGCCTCGGCAGGCCACAAACGTTCGTCTCTGCCTTATATGCCAACAAGAAACACCTGAAGTACTTGTTAACTCGCCTTCTTCACACAGCAAACTATTACATGATATCAGAGAGCGAGCAACCTACGGTGACAAACATTATCCTGAACTCAGTAGGAGGATTGGTGATACAACAGAAGAAAGCTTACTCTCTTAAGGTGTAACCTGGCACAGGAGTTGCTACCTGGACACTTGTAATGTAACAATGTGTAGGAGGGCAAAACTGCGCTATGAAAAACAATTAACACAGAAAGTACAATCTCAGTCAGCACCTATTCCATTGCCTTCTGCTGCCACATTCACCCGCTCACAGTCAATCCCATATGACACTACTGTATGTTTTTTCTGTGATACAAAATCTTCAAAACGCAACCCACTGTTTATAGTTCGCACTGATGTTGCTGGCCGGCATTTTCGTTCAGCAATTGAAAAAAGTAATGATGACAACTACCGTGTGAAGCTCAGCACTGCTATAAGCCCCAACGATGCACATGCCATTGATATTCAGTATCATAACAAATGTTGGACGACCCATGTTACCAATGTTCTCCGCAAACAAAGCCAAGAAAGATCAATTCCAAATGCAGCAAATGAAATAGCAGCCGACATTGAGTTCGTAAGCCTGGTTGAAGAGACCCTGATTGCTGGTGAGATTCTCAAAATGTCTGATCTGCATACTGCATACCTGTATATTAGGTCAGCTAACTGTGTAGAGAATCCTGTGTGTTCGCGTAAAAATGTAAAAGATCTTATTGCAAGTGAAATTCCTGGTATAGAATTCCATAACCCAAAGCGAAGGAATGAATCTGACCTTGTAAGTGTAAAAGATTCCCGGGATGCAGCAGTGCAGATCACAGCAGAATCGCAAAATAGGAACATTGAAGCTGACATGAAGACACTATTCAAAGCATCCATCATTCTCCGACAAGTGATCACAAAAGCGGAAAGATGCAATTTCAGCGGCTCACTAACTGACATAACTGATGCACATGTACCAACAGAGTTGTATACATTATTCCGGTGGATTTTGCAAGGAACAAAGTCCAGTCTGTCGTCTGACATGTCTGAGGGCAAAAGAGCAGCAGTAGATAAACATGCAAAGAGTCTTGCCCAGAGTACTGTGTATTATCATCTCTCAGATCGTCAGACAAGACATAAATCTGATGTAGTTAGGTACCACAATGAAATGCCACAACAGCTAGGTATTGGTGTAGCTGTAAGACAAGCAATAAGGGACAAAAACGTCATCAATCTTCTGCATGGTTTTGGTGTTTCAGTGGCATACGACGAATCCTAAAACTAGAAACTCAAATAGCTAATACAGTTCTAAAACAAATGCAAGAAAATTATGGAGTCTATATCCTTGCAAACATTGTCCTGGCCGACATATATTCTTTGCAGTAGACAATGTTGACTTTGCTGAGGATACGCCAAACGGAAAGCGTACACTTCATGGCACAGTAATGGCAATGTACCAGAGGCATAAATCAGAGGATATAACATCCAAGTTAGACCTCACAGGCCAAGCCAAAATGAAGACCATCAAGGAACTACCTTCAACAAACACTGATATCCTTCCCTGTACAATGCCAAAAAATCCCAAACCACCAAGCCCAGCGTACCCAACATTTGCTCTCAATAAAGAACCACAAGCAGGCAGGGACTACAGATATGAAATGGCTTGGCTGCTAGGGAAAGCTCTCTCTAGTGAAACAACCCAATTCAGCACAGAACAAGAGGAAGTAACGCATGCATACCACATTCCAGGCTGGGCAGCTTACAATTCTCTTTTGAGTAAGTCAATGACTCTCACAAGTGTTAACACACCTCCACTACTGGCTGCTCCGGCTCCGACATATCTGCCAAGGTTGTTGGCCCAGAACACAAAACAGTGATAACTCTTGACTTATACAAGCCAGGCAAACAACTTCAAATGGTTCGGGAGGATTGCATTCACCTTATCCTCCGCCCTGGGGAACTGCATATGGTTATGGCTCATCTCCGAACAATTGGCTCATACACAGACAATAGTGGGCTAGATTTGTGTTGGATTGAAGCGGACTTATATGGTTCAGCTACCGTGAAACAGATTCTCGAGGGACGACATGTCAAGAGGGGTATTGCAGCACATTTAACTACCCTACAGGCTTTGTTCACACTCTATGCAGAAGCTTTCTTTAAAGACAACACATATTTGCTCCGTGCATGTGCTAGTAAGGTGTACCATCTCAACCAGGCTTGCTAAAATGGTAATGTTGAAGACATACAGAAAGCCCATGCAGATATGATGCACACCATTGTATCACTGGATATTGTGAACCAGATGAGCAGATTTGATGAACATGTCACAAACAATCCACTAGCCAGAGCCATTCGTCAGTATATGCAGATGGTATTAGAAATGCTCATGTACATCAGAGCTGTACGGACTGGTGATTGGAAGCTTCTTCTTGACACCACAGAAGTCTTTGTAAAATACTTCTTTGCTTCCGACAAGTTGAATTATGCACGCCTTACTCCTGTGTACTTGGGAGATATGAAAGCCTTAGCTCAAACAGATACCGAGATATGGGAAGAGTTTATGGGTCGTCAACACGAATATGGTACCTTTCTGTGCTATTGGACCAGATTATGTAGCATATCACATCACAGATACAACATCAATCGCCACAGTTAGCATGCACAATCTTCTAGCTCATATAAAGACAAAAGATGAACTCACAGCATATCTAGCCCACAAAGTTCTAGCGCATGCCCTGACAAACGGAAAGAATACTGTAGTAGCATGGGGTGATCATGCAGAAGGCACTCACAGAAAAGTTAATCTTTCAAGTATTCAGGAAGAGGCAGACACCAAGCTAATTCTTCATTCTGTTGACGCCACATCGAATGGGGCCACTTCAATTAGGATCCAGTCTCCGGATACTGACGTTCTTGTGCTAGCTATCAGACGTTATCCAAATTTCTGTCAAGACACATGTTTTGTGACAGGAATTGCCCAGAAAAGTAGAGTCATACAACTTCAACCTATCTACAATGCCCTTGGTCCCAACAAAACTGCAGCACTGCCGGGTTTTCGTGCACTATCTGGAGCAGACATTACTGGTAGATTTGCTGGCATGGGGAAGATGACATGCTGGAAAGTGCTACAAGAACTTCACGCAGGTGATGATATAGTGCAGGCATTTGCACAGCTTGGTGTATCGGAGAAACCATCTGAAGCCTTAATTCCCGCTCTAGAAGCATATGTCTGCAAGCTGTATTTGCCTCTCACAGAACTGACGAATGTAGCAGATGTGAGGTGGTGGCTGTTCCAAAAAAAAAAGCATGCTGAATCTGAGGGTCTACCTCCAACTAGGGCTGCACTGATACCTGCAATTTTGAGAGCTCATTACCAGGCTATGGTTTGGTAAAATGATGTAGTGGCCAACCCCGAGCTTCCAGAACCTCAGCATTATGGTTGGGATTTAGTTGATGGACACTTCCAACCAGTGATGACTTCCTTGCCTCCTGCTCCTGATGCAGTGACTCATCTGGTGAAGTGTTCATATGCACAGACACGGTGTGCAAACAACCGTTGCAAATGCAGAAAAAAATTGACTTCACTGTACAGACTTATGTAACTGTTCTGATGATGAACCGTGTGAAAGTTGGGAAGAAACTGTCTTAACAGATGATGAGGATGAGAGTTATGAAGATTAAGATACTGGAAGTAATGTTAAGAATATGAATAATAGGCAATATCTGGCAATTTACAGGACATTTCAAGATTCCATGATTTTCCAAAAGGGCGTCCCCCCCCCCCCCACCCCCCCCCCCCCCCCCCCCCCCCCCCCCCGGCTCATGATATCCACTAAATGAAGTCTTCTTTAAGCTCATTACTATTAAAAAATCTCGGTTTTTCCACCAAAAACAGCTTCATACGATGTTCACAACCGGAATTATTGTTGAAAAATTAGTGTAAATGGCAGCCATTTTGAAATTCAAGATGGCCGCTATCGGCCACCCCTCAAAGTTTGCCATCATGATTTTTCTTGCTCTTTAGCGTGTATAGAAGGTATCTAAATAGGTGTGATCTTCTAATCATTTATTTCCCATGGGATTTCATAGTCCCCTTGACTATATATTATTATATCATTTTAAAACTTATTACAGTAGCATTCTGAAAAGCTTCGGTCCACTTGTATGCCAATTATCTTCAAGGTCAAGGTCGAGAGAGAGAGAGAGAGAGAGAGACACACACACACACACACACACACACACACACAGAGAGTGAGTTGCTGTATGGACCAGTAATTAAAATTGAAAATGTACCAGTCTCGGCATTTCCAAAAGCATTTACGATTCTATTTGCATTCAGCGTACGTATTGCCGTTTTTTCAACATGTTCATGTAGACCTGAAAATGAAAATCGATGGTGTTTAAATGGGCATTGGTGAACATTGATAAAACAGTCTGTGACGTTAAAATACCCTTAAAATAGATTAAACATGACTCCTTAACCGTTACTTCTCAGACACACGTGCATTTTTAAAAATATAAAAAATGCATTTTGTGGTATTAGAAACACCAGGATGACCAGAAACACCTCGGTTGTACGGAAGTGGATACTCTAAATAATAAGATATAAGTAATGTTTGATTTCAGTGATCATAAACGGCTCTAATATTGAAACATATGCTTTGTGTGTTAAAACAAATAGTGTCTGTCCCTTTAAAGGGACATTCCTGAGTTTGCTGCAATGTTTCAGATGTTATCGACTAACAGAGACTTTTTAACGACTGCATTTACATATCAAATATATTTTTCTGCGTAAAATATTAGTGGATGTATATTAAACGTGTTTCTGATCGTTCTAATATCTGTACTAGGTTAAATTTCATTTTATTTCCTAAAAAAATATTTAACTGAGTAGTTAATAGTCTGAAACTCCTTAAACAGTTAAGTAGAGAATTTTCTTTCAGTATCTATAATGCTTTCCGGATTTTTTCGGTGTGTGTGTGTGTGTGCGCGCAACCGCCAGGCGCGGATTTAGTGGGGGGCCCAAGGGGCCCGGCCCCCCCCCCCCCTATTTTTGGGGTCAAGTTATTATTATTTTTTTAACTATAGGCTAGCATACACTAGAGTGGAATTACACAAAAATGCACTTATTTCCCAATTTTGAAGATAACAAAAACAGTATGACAATACCAAAAACATACGTTAATATAGCTATTTTGTTACTCAGATGCGAGGAAATCGCGTTTCAGGTCACTTAAATTTCAAAATTTCGCGGGGGAGCATGCCGCCGGACCCCCTAGGAATCTCGGGCGCTTCGCGCCCTCCGCCCCCCCCCCCCTATTTAAAAATCCTGGATCCGCGCCTGACTGCCCCCTTCCCCCCCCCCCCCCCCCGCTAGCTACGGCACTGGTATATATATAATAAAGAAATTATTACACTCGCATGTGAATCCTACTGATTTTACGAAACTCTGATCTGAAACTTTGTGTATAGCTTAATCATGTACTGTTACAGATCAAGTTTGATTTCATGACGATTTACTGATTTTTTCCACAGAATTATGTCCATTAAACTGTTATTTGGCCAGGTAGGGTTCATGTATTGCTATATAGTAGTACTCGTAGAATGTTTCAGTTTGTTAATATCGTGAGGTGGGCTAGTAGTGTTCTATGGCCAAGCGCTTGTAACGGACAAACCAGCTTACTCGTAATTTCGTGTACTATGACGTCGGCTATAAGTTTATACATGTCCACACAAACGTATCGGAATTGCTGAAAAATAAAATGAAAATTGCAAAGCATTACAATATTATATTTTAGTATAGGAGAAATATAGAATACTACATCAGTGGTTGTTAGATGTCATTTGTATTACGAGTTCTTTATTGAGAATAACTGGTTACTGTCTTAATTAAGATATCGCCGTTATCCTGCGAAGGTTAGAATGGCGAATTCTGCGAGGCCTTAGCTGAGTGGCAATCGCCATTCGAACTGAACACGATAAAGCTATATGATTAGTAACCAGTTATGTTACTTATCCTGCAATCCACATACAATGAAAAATTTATTAAATGAATCCTTTTATTCCATAACTTTTAAGTCTTTACCGTTTTCCAGTGTAGCGTGACCACATGTGTTGAATGTCTTGTCACCTATGATATCTATACACCAAAACAATAATTTATTTGTTATTTTTTAAATAAACGTCTACTGGAAATAAAAGAATAAGTAACTCTGGCCTGACGTCAACGAAAAGATTATATATTTTAGGGTACACTAGAACACTGGTGATAATTAGTTCACAAAAACACGTATTAAGCTTGAGATTATATGTCTATCTGTCTCTGTCTGTCTGTCTGGATTATATGTCTATCTGTCTCTGTCTGTCTGTCTGTGGATTATATGTCTATCTGTCTCTGTCTGTCTGTCTGTCTGTCTGTCTCTCTCTCTCTCTCTCTCTCTCTCTCTCTCTCTCTCTCTCTCTCTCTCTCTCACACTACCTCTGTCTGTCTCTCTCTACCTCCCTCTCTCTCTCTCTCTCTCTCTCTCTCTCTCTCTCTCTCTCTCATTTCAATAGCAGAGGCTCGCATAAAACACAATAGTAGTAACCTCCATATGTACAATTGTGTGTGTGTGTGTGTGTGTGTGTGAAAGAGACAGAGGCTCGCATAAAACACAATAGTAGTAACCTCCATATGTACAATTGTGTGTGTGTGTGTGTGTGTGTGTGTGTGTGTGTGTGTGTGTGTGTGTGTGAAAGAGAGAGAGAGAGAGAGAGAGAGAGAGAGAGAGAGACAGAGAGACAGACAGAGAGACAGATTATATGGATAGGCAGAGAGACAGACACACATATACAGAGATAGAGGAAGATAGAGGCAGACAGACCGGTAGAGGGATAAAGAGATAATAGCTATACTAGTGAATCACGTATTGTTTATTTGTTTATTTGCTATGATTGACGAACCCCTGTTGTGTCAGTGATGAACGACTTCATGTCAGTGAGGATATCGGTGGTCACTTTGTCCACACGGTTTATAATGAAATCACACAGAGTGCTAGAGACAATCACCAAATGAACAGCAACCCTAGGTAAAGAAAGGAATGGTTGATTAATGACACCTAAGCACCTTTGTTTTCTTTAAACCCCACCCCCCCCCCCACCCAGAAAAAACCCAACCAACAACCCCCCCCCCCCCCCCCAAGAAAACCCCCCAGCAAAAAACAAACATAAACACACAGCTATTTGGCGTGTGAAAAGGAAGAAAGGAAATGTTTTATTTAACGACGCACTCAACACATTTTATTTACGGTTATATGGTGTTGGACATATGGTTAAGGACCACACAGATATTGAGAAATGAAGTTTACTGTCGCCACTTCATGAGATACTCTTTTCGGTTAGCAGCAAGAGATCTTTTATATGCACCACCCCACAGACAGGATAGTATATACCACGGTCTTTGATACACCAGTTGTGGAGCACTGGCTGGATCAAGAAATAGCCGAACTGGTCCACCGACGGGAATCAGGCGAGCGCTGTACCACTAAGCTACGCTCCCCCCCCCCCCCCCCCACATTTTGCCTGTAACATGTAGGGTTGCTCTATCGATAACGCAGTAACATCGTTTATGTGCATGCACTTTTCCTATAGACAGGACACTATTTACCACGACTTTTTGAGAAACACAACAGCCTCCCAGATCATACCTCTATTCAAGTCGAGACAAATTTTCGTACAATAGCAGGATCAGCTTAGTAGTCCATGACCCAGTAAACAATTTGACTACCAAACATGGGACTAAAAGGCACTATGGTCTTTAGTTAGCCTGATGTCTGATCTGTATGAACATATGTGATGGTCATTTCAGAAGCCCAGCTAAATATGAAAATAGTGGCCATTTTTCAAAATGGCTGAAACTTTATTTATCTGTTAACATATATCGGAATTTAGCTCCTTCAAAATTGGCGGTGGTTAGGCATAGTCATTTGATTGAATACTGTTCAGTATTACATTCTGAATATTCTAATGTATATTTTGTAGCAATGTTTTAAATATAATTTTTAATATTTAAGAAAATATGGAGGAAACTTTAAAAAAATATATATATTCTCTTTTTTTGTTAATTTAGTTTGCAAAAGAGATTTTAATAGAAGAAAAAAAAGGAAAGGAAAAAAATGTGTTTTAGTTTTTCTTGATCAGTGTACTCCATAGTGTCTCAGAAATAAAACTCTCATGTGTGGAGCATTGAGAAATTAGTTTTTTTAAACTATGAAATTGGAGCTGCAAGACGTAGCCAAGTCTCACGGAGATAAGGGGCAGGGATAACACAAATTTAAGATTTTGTCACTTGTATTCGTTCTATGATAATGAAAACTGGCAAGACGTTTTAAAGGTAATTACCCCTTACTGTTATCTATGGATAAATTCATGTGATGATGCAATGGTAATCAAATCCATTTTCTTTACAGTTATGACCCTGAAATGACCTCTAAAAGTCATCTGAGGTCAATGTTCTAAGTAAGTCTTTAACTCTAGAGGTTCATTCATGGAAGTACTAGTAGTTAAACATAAAATGACAATAAAATATTATTTAGGGTTATTTTTACCATGCTTTTATATAGCGAAATTGCCATGGCCATATTGAGAATGCCTTCAATCTTAAACTTAATCTCTATGATGTGTAGTATGTGTGTGCCAAGTTTCATGTTTTTATCAAAAAGTGCACGATTCATTTACATATCCTCTGGACTAATTGAAGAAATCTGTCTTCAAACATTGAAAACATCACCATCAACAACAAAAGGAGACGATATAAAATGTGTACTCACATTATAAACAAAGAAAAGATCACCAACGTGACACTGAAACATATCCTTTTCATTCTGGTTTGTGAGGAATGTTTCTAAAATAATAATAATAACAACAACAACAACAACAACAACAACAATAATAATAGTAATAATCACAGGCGTAGGAAGGTGCCAAAAAGTGACATGTGTATGTGGGGGGTGGGAGGGGAGGAAGTGGGGAGGGACGCACACACAGACACACACACACACACACACACACATTACTGAACGAGTGAACAGTTTTGGTATCTGACAAGCGAAAGCGAAAGCGAGTCAGATACAAACATTGTTCAAGAGTTTCATAAAAATGGTATGACAGGCAAGCTAGTTTAGTATTTTATTTATTACAAACGAACTACAAACAAGCCGCAACGCAGAAGTAAGCAGATGTCGAGACCTACTACAAGTTATTTTGTGTCAGCAAGTGATCTACGTCACACGTAAACTTAAACGACGTCATAGTGAGCAACGAGACGTCATCAATGAATAGTTTAGATTTTGTACAAATACGGTTAGATACGTTAATAATCTCTGAACAAAACATTTTCAACAGCAATTTTGCACTCACTGTTTACTAGCGTTCAGAAAAAGGTCGCGCCATGCACCTAGTTATTTTATTGCATGGAGAAGCAAAGTGACGTCATTCGAATATCTACGTGATTCAAAAAAACAATTTTCCCCCGCCAGTCTGCACGTGTCAATATTACACTAGTTAGATATTGAGATATTGAGTAATTGTTATGACATGAGTAATATCTTACACTAGTCACTCATAACAGGGAAAATATGTTCCATATTTTCTCACTGAGAAATATTCTGCATTGGTCTAACGAACAATACTATTGGACAATTTGACGCTTACAAACCAATGACCTTGTCGGTATGACGTCATCACGATTTGGCAAAAACACAAAATGACGTAATGTAGTTTAAAGAGTTTGCAATTGTGGCTCTTCGTTTTCGGTGTTAAATTTATAACTAAATTACAAAATTATAGCAATTCTCAGAACAGTGCGTAAAGTGGTTTACATCGTTTCTAACTTATTTCACTCGGGACATAAATTTGATAATAAATGGTAACTCGTTTATTATCATATATATATATATATATATATATATATATATATATATATATATATATATATATGTCTTACACACCCGTTGGTGAGAACACAATGCGATATTTTTGATAACACATAGTTAACAATTTGAAGACATCCGACTGGCTGCTCCTAGGTGATGACCAGGTCACCAATACTATACGTCCAATAAAAAGACAGCAAATCTATTACGCTGTGAGGTATGGTTAACCTGGAACGCTACAGGTGCAGAGGGTTGTAAATACCTTTTAGTTGATAAAGATGTTAAAATTTGCTTAAAACCTGGTGTTTGAGGATATGTAAGAAATAAATTTCCGTTTCCGTAATTAAATTTCCGTTACATTAATTACAACGTAACGTCATGTCATTGGTCTAGACGTAGCAACGGAAGTTTGTTAATTTTTCGATGAACTTAAAAATTATGTCATCAGTTTGCGGATGATTTTTTTTTTGTTCATACACAGATGGACGCAAAAGAATTACAGACAACAGCAACAAAATAAACAACAACAACAACAAAAAAAATCATCCGCAAACTGTGTAAATCGATCTAACAGCATTGCGTGGACTCCCATGTCCAGGTGACATTTTATCTATAAATAATAATTTAAATATCGACCAATTACACTTCGCCTTTTATAGCGTTATTCGGGAGCATACAAATTATAAAAATATCGGGCGAGACTATTTATGCAATAGGCGAACTTGTTGGTCTATTTCAACATTAAAAAACAGGGGGGAAAGTGAAGTAATAAAGTCTGAATTGTATACTAGTATAAACAGATTTTATGGCTATACCATCACGGGTTTTTTCATCTGGAAACAAATTTTAAATAAACATTTATATTGAAATTAGTTTCCGGCATACTTCATAATTCACCCGAATCATTTCGTATACCCTTGGCATAATTCCGAATGTTTTCATTTTTTTTTCAAATCACTGGCATGATTTTGCAAGTAAGGTTTTGATTGGTCGAATGAAAGGTCAACTGGACATGAGCTCCAACGCGCTGCTGTTAGATCCACATGTAATAGTGGAGCTAATTTTAATTAGATTGTAAATCGACAAAGCCGTTCACACATAAGTTTGTGAATAAATAAATAAATTAATTAATTAATAAATACATGTATAAATAAATAAATAAATACATGTAAATAAATAAACAAACAAATAAATAAACAAATAAATAAATTTTAATATGCAGCAATTACACTAGATGATGAGACTAAGGAATAAAGTAAACTAGCATTATGTATCTTAATTCCAACATTGAACATGAATGCCAAATCCTGCCATTGCATTGCATTCCACACATTCGATTTTTGTTTCCCCTCCATGTCTCACAGCCCTAAAATCAATCGGCCTTTGATGTACCATTTGTGGTGCACTGGCTGGAACTAGCATTAAAGTTGAGGTTTTGTGTTGAATATGCAAATCAAAATTTTGAAGCAAACGTTTGGCTAATTCAGTGTGTTGTTAGTGTTTAAAAGTAACCCCACATAAAAGGTATTGACCTAGGGTGACACCCCCCACCCCCCCCCCCCCCCCCCCCCCCCCCCCCCCCCCCTCATACACACTTTTCAAAGTTGACCTATACTGGAAAATGATGCAGGACATCATCCTACATGGAATAACCTTGGTGGTCGTTTTGACTCTCTCGGGTAGAACGAAATCCTAAAAAATGTGGACTCTGCTTCTGACTATATTAACAATCTATTAGTACTAGTGATGGATTTATCATAACCAAGTAGGCTACCTTCTCTTTCTTTTTACAACAACATTGGACACAGATGCAGCAAAGCCCACTCAACGGAAGCAAAACAATGAAAGCTACTCCAATGATAATGCAGGTGATAAAACCGGCGTGAAGGTCTGAAAATATGATCTAGAAAAAAAAATATATAAAAACATTATATTAATTACTCTCTCTCTCTCTCTCTCTCTCTCTCTCTCTCTGTCTATATATATATATATATATATATATATATATATATATATATATATATATATATATATATATATAATAAAAATTATAAAAGATAACAAGTGTACAGTATATATGTATTTAAAAACACATTTACCACATTTTGTACATTATGTGTATATACATTTATACCAAATGTTTGTGTTTTTATCACCAGCTGGAATATTAGTCCATTAGCAAACCTGATTAAATGACAGCCATCTTGTATGCTCTTTTCATCAAATAGATGAGTATTCCTTTAGCAGTACAGGCAAATGGTGACCATCTTGAAATGTTTTATAACCATCTTGGAAATTGGTGGCTAATATTATTTTTGTAAAAGGTAACTCAGTAACATTATATACACCACATTTCGTGCTTTTATCATCAAGTAGACGATTGTTCCGTTAGCAGCAGCGGTAAATGGTGGCCATATTGAAAAATTGTGACCGTCTTAGGATTTCTGGTGAATAATGTTATTTTTGTAATAAGTGGCTCAGTAACATAATATATACCAAGTGTCATACGTGTATCACCAAGTAGACACAGACACCATTAGTTGTAATGGCAAATGACAGCAGTCTTGAAAAATGACAGCCATATTGTAATTCCAGGTGGCTAACGTCATTTTTGTAACAAGTGACCCAACAACATTACACATACCACATATCATGCTTGTATTATCAAATGCACGATTTTTGTGTTAGCCGTTGTGAAAAATTATGGACCAAACAGAAATAATTTCCGGCGGTGTTTCTGTTTTAAGCCCGTTACTTTTCCTATAGAAGATTGTTTTGGCCAAATATTGTATACAGTTCAGTGGGTATAAGACATAATTAGGCCCATACAATATACAAATAATTAAAACCAAAAGATAACATACAGAGACAAAACTAATCCGTCTATCATCTTACCTTCATTAAGTCTTCTTTAATGTTCAATTTTTCATTAAGAACTCTTCTTATGGTATCTGGAGAATACAACATTCAACAGTGATTCAGGAGCGCATCGCAAAATGCTAACCGTTCTGTACAAATGGACTAACCACCACTGGTTTAGACGGGGGTGGGGTGGCGTACTTTGCATACAGTATTCAACATCATAAAGTGAGACTTTTTCTCTTTTTTAATTACCCGATATATAAAATAACTAAATAAATAACTTTATTTGTTGATAAGCTTTTAAAGGCTGGGTGGGGGAAAATGCTAGCTGGATATGACCACTCTTGTTTTTTCCTATACGCCATACCAGATCAAACATTTTTAATGTTTTTGTGCCAATGATCCCAGTGTGGCTTGACGTTAGAGAAAAGAAAAAGTGTTTTGGAAAAAAACAAAAATAGGTTTTTATGTGCAGTGTGTAAAAATATAACTGGCCACTATATGAATGAAATAGCAATGATCGCCCATATTGAAGAATGTCGTCTAGGATTTTTTTTTCTTGTTGTGTATCCTGCTAAACTATATTTGATTATCCTTTTGTCGGATAATCGTTTTGTATGTATGTACGATGAGAGGAAGGAAGGAAAGAAATGTTTTATTTAACGACGCACTCAACACATTTTATTTACGGTTATATGGCGTCAGACATATGGTTAAGGACCACACAGATATAGAGAGAGGAAACCCGCTGTCGCCACTTCATGGGCTACTCTTTTCGATTAGCAGCAAGAGATCTTTTATATGCACCATCCCATAGACAGGATAACACATACCACGACCTTCGATGTACCAGTCTTGGTGTACTGGCTGGAGCGAGAAATAGCCCAAAGGGCCCACTGACGGGGATCGATCCTAAACCGACTGCGCATCAAGCGAGCGCTTTACCCACTGTACGATGAGAGAGAAGGCTGCTAAAGGAGTACTTAGAGTTCGAACATTCCGCCAAATTTGTTTAACCTATAAAAACTATATTTTCTTATCAAAACATAGGGGTGCTAAATCTATTTCGCCAGGCCAACGAATGTGTGTATATATATAGTAACATAGTGCTAATTATTTTCTTGTGGATCGGTTTTGTCAGTCAAGTGTTTTCTAAGCACTTAATATAGCTGAAGGTATATTCTGTGACATCACAATGGTGATTTTCGATTGCATGAATTTGGCCCTCTTATTGAGTTAGCCGGAACTTTGGCGAGGTCCACAGGCGAAAAAAAAAATCATATCCCGATTTTTAATGTAATTTCTTTCCAAAAAAATGTGGTCAGAAAGCAGCTAGGCTAGCCAGCAGAAAACACCTCAGAATAGCCATAGAAAGGGTCAATTTTTCAGACCAATCTGCTAGGACAGAGAAATTAACTTTACATTTTAAAGAAATATAACCAGAATGACACACGTGTGCCATAATGATTTCACATGCACAACGAATGACGTAATTTTGGGAAGCGACGTCATAACTTAAAGGGAAATTCCTGAGTTTGCTGCAACTTTTAAGATGTTATCGACTAACAGAGACTTTTTAACGATTGTAATTACATATCAAATATATTTTTCTGCATGAAATATTAGTGGCTGTATATTAAATGTGTTTCTGGCCGTTCTGATATTTGTACTAGGTTAAATTTTATTGTATTTCTTAAAATATATTTTTTCGTACGTACGAAATTATTTGAAGACAAAATCCAGTTTGGGCTTCTTACAAATATTAAGACGACCAGAAACACATTGAATATACAGATACTGATATTCTAAACAAGAAAATATATTGAATATGTAAGTTTAATCGTAGAAATATTTTATTAGTCTGAAACATCTTACAATGTAGCAAACTCAGGAATGTCCCTGCAGCTTCCCCATTCTTAGACCAAACAAAATAAATTTCTGGTCAGCACGCGCGTCGATCTTGACCCTGGCGCATCAACTTTTATTATTATTATTATTATTATTATTATTATTTAAGAATTGAACGTTATATTTTTGACGTTAGTATCCGGAATATTTTTATTATTTAAGCATATAGAACAGAAAATCCAATTACGTTTGGTGCATATATGACACCGCACTCCGCATCCGTTTCACTACGCTGGCTTATCCAGGTCAAAAACAAAGCCAGTATTTTGAAAGTGGGACACTTCTGACGGGCTCGTACCGATATCGGTTTTTATTGGCTTATCACAAGTATAGAATTCCCCAACAAGAGATCACGTGAGATTTCGCAATTTTTGAACAAATTTAACTGTCTTGATCGAGGGGTCGTCTCATATCTCCAAAACATATTTATATCCATAGAGGTATGGTACAACGCCTTTCCAGTGGTCGGTGGGTGGGGGATTTGCCTTGAAATTTTGACAGTGGCCAGCTGTTGGCATACGTGTTACATGTATGGGGGTGTTACTAATTACGTAACGCTCTAGGGGTA
Source organism: Gigantopelta aegis (assembly GCF_016097555.1). NCBI lineage: Eukaryota > Metazoa > Mollusca > Gastropoda > Neomphalida > Peltospiridae > Gigantopelta > Gigantopelta aegis. Next base: position 30,136,469 of record NC_054708.1, read on the forward strand.
GAGGAAGAGAGTACTGTGTTCGATTTACGTAACATTTTTCAAGACTATATGTTATTTTTATTTATTACTTAGACCTAAAAAGGTGTTTTTTTAGAAATGCGCGGTCAGTCTAGGATCGATCCCCATCGGCGGGTATATAAAAGACAATGGTATGTGATATCCTGTCTGTGGGATGGTACATATAAAAGAAAATGTAGCGGGTTTCCGAGGCGCGTGTGCAGGGATTTCAGCGGGGTTGGGGTTATAGACTGTGTTGAGCCATGCTTCCCCAAAAAATACATTTCACAATTTTTTTAAGCTTGGGCAAGTAAGGGTTTCGACCTCCAATACCCTCCCCCTGCACATGCACCCGATTCCTCTCTAAGATTATATGTCAAAATTACCAAATGTTAGACATCCAACAGCAGATGGAAGGAAGGATAGGATATGTTTTATTTAACGACGCACTCAACACATTTTATTTACGGTTGTATGGGGTCGGATGATTATTAAATCAATATGCTTTATCTTTGATGTCATTAAACACACACACACACCCCTAACTTTACCCTTTCCAAACGAACTAATATTTATTTGAATTTGTCGATTTTAACACGTAAAATTAAGAAGTGAAAACGTTCATTGTCTACTTTAGTATATTTTATTTTAAAAATATATACATGATTAATGTGTTACTAGTATACAAACTAAACTTTGAAACTTCTACTAACACTTTATAAAATATCAATTCTGAAATAGGAAGGTACGACTGTTGATAATACATTGTCAAGATCAAACCTGTTTTAACTAAAAACTCTAGTACCGTATCCTCAACCGAACGTTCTTCGTACAGCGCAAGATTTCTCTTTTAATTTTTTGAGACGAACCCTACAATTTGAAATCGCAAACGCACGTGTTAACTGAAACTGACAACAGGCTGTCGTTTTTGCTTTGCCGAGCTATGGCGGCACAGGCGACGAATCAAGCGTATACCGCCGTATGAGAGCGACACTGGATATTGGTACTAAGCGAAGCGATAGAAATATGTGAGAAGGCTACACGTGAGGTAAGATTTCTGAAAATTACTACATTTAGAAGTAACATACATGAACCAGATTTTACACATTCATTTATAACAATTTCCGCCATCAACCAAACCTAAAAGTATACTGATTCAGTTGGATATTTTTGATAAAGCTCATTAAACATGTGATCTAGTACCGGCAAAATGTTGCGTCTGTCAACTTTATGTGCAGTAAAAACAGTTTCTAATGACTTAGATTCATACTTATTATGTCATTTCTGTTTGATTATTTTCTACTATTAACGTAAATGTCTCCGCCAAAACTTTCGTATCTGTCATCCGACATTGTGACTGTCGTCTGTCAGTTTGTCACTGTCACTCACAGTGCAGACGATATTGGGATAAAACTAGAAATGATCGAATCCTCACGGATTCTGTTGTTGACGTAATTGATAAAAAGTAGTTCCGGTAATAACATTCTGTTTTTAACACCAAACAAACCGCCGCATCGAAACGTTTTGACATAACACTATTTTACTTTATTCCTAAAGGCCGTCCCACATTAGCGCAGCGCGTCGCCAGCAAAAAATCAATTCCAATGAATTACCATATACATACCACCACTAGCGCAACGCGTCAACAGCGCGTCAACGTCGGGGTTTTTTCGATCGTTCCAAAAGCAATTTTTGCTGCTTGCTGCTCTGACGAGCACAGAAATATGCAAAATGCACTAAAATCCATCTCGAAGGTAATAATTTCTCCATATTATACCAAACCATCACCTCATCCATGCAGGCGCGGATCTAAGGGTGGGGTGGGGAAAAGAAAGTTAAGGGTCACAAGTGTGCTGTGACCCCTAAATATGTTTTATTCATGTAGGCACAGTAGCTACACCTACTGCACTAAGACAAATGCTTATTCATTATTCTAAGCTCAACAAACTGAGCAAACACCTAAATTAGGAATCCCTTTAAAAGTATACTGAATCTACCTTTGTTTCTTGTATATTTCATAACAAATGACACTCTCGCCAATGTTAAGTGGTTAATAATGCATATAAATCACGAGGTTGGAGCTTTAAAATACATTCATTTAAAGCGACAGTCTCAAAGTTGCATAATGACCAAAATATTTATTTATTCATTTATTATTATTATTTTATTTTTGTTGAAGTGTAAATATTATATCTTGAATTGAATATCACCACCATCACCTACCCTCACCTCCTCCCTAAGAAAACCCCCCAAAACCATCCCAATAATTTTATTTACTCCTATGGGGTTTTTTCTGCAGATTTATACTTTTGAAACATCCAATAAGGATGACCCACAAGTACGACATAATGTTACATTTTGGATTTGACAAAAAAATAATAATAATAAAAAAATAAAATAAAATAATTTAAAAAAAAACCCTGGCTGTTATTTTTATGCATGAATATTTTTATGTATTTTATATGTTTTACATCATCAGTCCTGCCTGTGACGGACAATGAATTATTATTATTATTATTATTTTTAAAGATTTATTGCCCCCAGAACATAGGCAGTGAACAGGTTGGGGAGCCGTGGTCACTGCCTTACAAAGTACATATTTAAACAATAGTATCTAAACAAAATATGCCATTTGAATATGTTAATGCTTTCTATGATAATTATAAGACGGAGAGAAAGAGAGAGAGAGAGAGAGAGAGAGAGAGAGAGAGAGAGAGAGAGAGAGAGAGAGAGGAGGGGGGGGTGGGTGCAACAGCAGTAGATAAGTATAAAGAAGTTGTGGGTATATTGAGAGAGTACTAGATAATGACATTTTAATTAGTACTCTATTTCCAAGTGAACTTTCAAAGCCTTATTTTTAATTAAAACATTCTTTCAAAGAGTGTTTTATAAATTGTCCATTGCTTATGAAATGCTTCATAGCTGCAATTTTTGTAATAAATATATTTTTCTATTTCAAAATTATTTTGTAGAATATTTTTCTCGGCATTGACATGTAAATTTCTTTTTTGTATTTTCATACTGTAGATATAATATTTTATGTTGATAGTCAGCCAATTTACAAAATCACCTTTTTCGTTGTTGATCATGCCTAACATAACTATGTCTCTGCTTAGAGTAATATTAATTCCAGTTTCATTTCTTATACATTCTTCTATTGCTTCCCACAGAGAATGTAGTAAACTACATTCAAATAAAAGGTGTTGTATGGTTTCAGGTGATTTGTTGCAAAAACTACAGGCATTGGAATCAATATAATTAATCATATTTAGAAATTTGTTAGTTGTAAGAATTCTGTGTATGATTTTATACTGAAAGCAAGATAATGTTGTGCTTTTGACAGATCTAAAGGGTAGAATGTAATATTTTTCCCAATCATATATATCATAGATATATCCTTCTTTAGAATATTTTATTTGTGATTTTGGAATGGTGGTTTGAGCGTTCAGTAAATCATATATATGTTTACAACCTTTCTGATCTTTGAACAAAACCTTTAAGTTATATGGAAGAACAGGATTTTGTAATGCTATCAAAACGTCATGATTTAAATTATCTAGGTTGTAAATGAATGATTTTATAGCACTGACCAATGAAGCATATTCCAGAAAAATGGGTAATTATGTCGTATTTCTCTATGAACTGTTCATATGTTAGAAAGTCTCCTTGTTCATTCAACAAATCGTTAATAAAGATAATACCTTTTGATATATCGTTTTAGTATAAATGGCTTTTTATCTATACATATTTTACTGTTAAACCAGATATGGACAATGGATTATTACTCTGGATAGTTATGCGCTACTTTTATTCTTTGTCAGGCGCGGTACCAGTGGGTGGGGAGCTGGAGCTGCGCTTTTCAATTGGTTATTTCGCTATTTTCCGTTAAGTTACGAAAATTGCCGAAGACGTTACCATAAAAACACCAACATTTATTTGACGTGACGTCAACAATGCTTTGACACTTTAATATGCTTATTGATCTCAAAGCGATACTACGTACATTCTTTAAGTTCAGAAGTATGCGAATAGAATCGCTTTTTGATACATTTTATAAGCATATTTATTTTAAATGTTTACTATATAGTACTACTACTACCTAATGACGGCATTTAATTACTATGCTGTTCAGTTGCAATATGTTCTGCAAATGTTGAATGGATACGTTAATAGAGGTAAGTGTTTGTTTGTTTGTCTGTTCAATTGTTTACAGGCCCATAGCCAATAGGGGGTCGGGGTCGACCGACCCCCCCCCCCCGACCCCCCCAATCGGTGACATTTTAAAAATTTCAATATTCGTCAAAGCTTCGCGTCCTTCGTGCCTCACCATAAGCCTTAACGACCAACACCTGTCAAAAATCTGGCTACGGGCCTGGTTTATCATGACCGATGAAGTGCATTGGCATTGTTTGTTTGTTTATAGTTATTTTCATGTGTATATTAACTTCCGATTTTTAAACTTTTAGCATGATTTCCTGGGTACACACTTCAGCTATCTGCACTGTCTATCCAGGACAGAGGGTTAGCGGTTAGTGACAAAGAAGTCGGTATAGTGCAGTGCCGTTGCTAGAGGGGAGGGGGAGGGGGCAAGAGGGGGGAAAAATCCGGAAAAAATTATAGAAACTTAAAGAAAATTCTCTTCTTAACCGTTTAAGGAGTTTTAGGCTATTAACTACTCAGTTGCCCCCCCCCCCCCCCCCGAAAAAAAAAATCCTAGCTACGGCCCTGTAGTGGCCTCACATCTACCCATTGAGTCGTTAAACTAGGTTTGGGTTGGAGCCTGTACCAAGATGCGAACCCAGTACCTATTAGTCTTAAGTCCGTTGGCTTAACCACTACACTGAGGCCGGTAGTGGGCATTTGCGTAGCCAGAAATATATAGCAGGGGAGGGAGGCACTCACATTGAGAGGAGACGCCCGATATATCATGATTACCGGTGGCTGTAAGAGTATTCCAGAAGTTGGTCACTTCGTCTTAAGGTTTCTGCTCAGTATAGATGTACTCAGCTAATATCTAAGTACAGGGACAGTTAGGGAGTAGGGCAATGACCCCAGTATTCGACCAGTGTATGTAATTAATTACCATACTCGTTTAAACTGAATAGTATATAGATTTCCCAACGTATTTTGAACATACGCGACAGGGTGAACATTCTTTCTTCCGGAAACGCAATAGCAGATGATAACCATGTGAATGAACGTAAGTATATATTCATCGGCTATAGTGATAATATGAACGTCGGCCATTTTTATAGCATGCTATTACACCATCCAACATCCCGTGAACATTTGCAATACTTTTAATCCATTTGAAATCTTTGAAAATGTTTTTAAGGTTTTTATTTATAATCAAATGGAGCTGGCAATGCAATGTGACCTCAGTCATTATAATTTCGATCACGTGACCACGTGATCAAATAATGACATATGCTAGAAAGGGTTGCCCCAGTATTCGACCAATAGAAAAGCTTGAGGATACATTCTCAAAATAAACTCTCAATAACCACAAATTTACTACTTTTATGTCTTTTGGTGCTGTTTGTCAGGACTTACAGAATTATGTTTTCTTTTATTTTCAGTCTATTGTCTGAACCAAATTGTTAACTACTACGAAAAATTACTCTTCTACCTTTAATTGCCGTTAGATTTCCTCCAAAGTTTGTCCAGACAAAAATCTTGAAAAAACCATTACAATGACACAGATTCCACATACCAGATGATAATTATGTCACCTATATCGACTTCGCTGAGAGCGCATAGGGCAAAAAGCATGTAATTTTGTGCCAGCTGCCATTTTGACTTTTTTTTGAATATTCTTCAAGAGGGGTGAAAGGATAGGACTTAATCTAACAACGTCATAACATGTTATGACATAAAACCAAACGTGATGACATCATATTATTATTATTTTTTAATTATTATTATTATTATTATTATTATTTTTTAATGATACCACTAGAGATCATTGATTTCATATTAATTGTGTCACATACTTTGGAGGCTTTCACCCCTCTTGAAGAGTATTCCATAAACAAGCAACATGGCAGACGGCAGAAAACTGCATGTATTTTTTCCTATGCAATCTCAGCAAAGACGATATCGGCGACATCGTTGCAGTCTCGTGTGTGTAATCTGTATATTTGTAGTGGGTTTTTTTTTTCGATTTGTGTCTGGACAAACTTTGGAGGAAATCTAACGGCAATTAAAGGTAGGAGAGTAATTTTTTTTAGTTGTTAACAATTTGGTTCGGACAATAGTATCATTATCTGGAAATTGAGATAGGACCAAAGAGACTGTTTATCAGAATGTGTGTATAAGCATGTGCGTGCATGCGTGCATGACAGGTGTTAAGGGCCTGCTACACGATACGATAGAATCGGACCGAGTTACTCGTACGAGTCACTGGCACGAGTCAATCGGACCGATTGAATCGGACGTGTTGCCACACGGTACTTGTCAGTCGTATGAAACGTGACGTCATTGAAAAAAATATCCTTCCTGTAAACATGGTAAACAATGTTGTGTATTGATAAGAAGGCGGCTGTCGTAACGTCTCTGTATTTATATAAATGACTGGACACACCCAACAAAGAGTTGTGCCACTGATACAACTCTATGAGCTGTTGGGTCTGTACCCAACGACAAGCGAACAGAGTTTTCCGCCATTACACTCAGAACGTCAACGTTATCTGCGCCACGATCTGATTGGTCAACGTCCCCAAACGTCCGATTCAATCGTATGAAAATAGAACAAGTTCTAAACTTCGACTCGTACGGGCCGATTCAATCGTATGGCATGCCACACGTTACGATATGCTTGTTGGCGTTGCAATCCAAGTCACTCGTACGAGTCACTCGTATCGTGTAGCAGAGCCTTTACAGTTGTTAAAATCAACACTTTTTGGATTTAGTTGTTTTATATATGCTGTATTTACTATAAAATAAACTTCAAAGTTTAGTTTTATTAGTTAATTAGAAAGTGGTCGAATACTTGGTCAGCTGGTCGAATACTGCATACTGTTCCTTGCGGCACTCAAACCTACTTTAGTCGGCGTATACCGCATGAACAAAACTTGGGTCTATTCAATGAATAGCATTGCCAGTAAGTATTTACGAAGAAAAACAAATATTAACAAATGCCAATAAAATTAACATGTTATAATCCTTTCTTTCTTAAAGCCGCACACCCTAGTTCCATCCAGCGAAAATAAATTATAATTTGGTTAATCTACAAACCTGTAACACACTTAGATCACGTTTTTATCAAATGGAGTGAAAAAGCAGGTTTTATATCGATAAATACCATGGGAATCCCCATGTCCCAATTGCTTGAAATAATTTTGAAAGTTAGTATTCTGATGTCACCGGTAGATGTTGCTCGAAGCACAACAATGCCTACGTCACGACAAATTTCACAGACTTGGGGTGCGTTTCTTTCACCTATCCTGGACATGTTCCAACTGTTCTGTCCTGGTTGTATCCCCTCTCCAGATATCGTAAGACTTAGCAAAATTATTGGTTTTAAGGGTTTGTAACGTTTTGTATTGAGATACTTACTTGTCTGAACTTTATTGTTACTGAAAATGTTCACGAACTGTGAAGAAAAATCTCACAAATGAACAACAACAAATCGGATGTTGATCGCGCGAACCGTGCACGAGAAAACAAACCGAACCAAAATGATAACGGTCACGTGGTATACCAACGTCTGTGACATTGAAATGGAAATATCCCCTCTAAAAATAGATTAGACCTTGTCTGCTCAACGGTTTTTTCTCAGACGTGCGTGCGATTTATGAAATACGAAAAATGCATTTTGTGGTATTACAAAAACCAGGATTACCAAAAAACACTTCAGGTGAATGGAACTGTATATTCTAAATAATAAACGGTAAGTAAAGTGCAATTTTATTTGTGAAAAAATGGGTTTAATAGCGAAAAACAACGCCGTAATGGTTAACAACTAGCCGTAACTAGGGTATGTCCCTTTAAGTGGTCGAATACTGGGGTCGTTGCCCTAACACAAGACACACATAAATGGATACCTGCTGCGTGTGAACCCTAAAGTTGGTCGAGCTCAAACATCGGAGGTACCAGCCAAAACCACTTCCACGCTGTGCACACTGCCATAACATAACGTTACTATCATATATCTGACGTTGTTGTTTGGGGATACCTCTGGTCTTAGAGAGGAAAGCCGGTACATTTTTCCATTAGTAGCATATGCACCATCCCAGAGACAGGATGGCACATACCACGACCTTTAATATACCAATATACCAGTCATGGTGCACTGGCTGGAATTAAATTATCCCAATGGGCCCACCGACGGGGATCGATCCGAAACCGACCGCGCATCAAGCGAGCGCTTTACCACTGGTCTACAATCCCGACCCCCATTCTTCTTCAAGATCATACATTGTTACAACAAAGAGTGGAAGTGTACACTAACACGTAATCGTGATATTCTGGCCCGCCCCTCCTAAATTTTGCGATAGTTATAATTTTTATTATATATTAATTTTCAGTTTTTTACGATCCCCCTCTAGATCCGCCACTGAAAGCCTACGGTTTTCGAGAACTAGCAATACTTACTCAGGTTGTCCTCTGGTTTCATCATGTTTACAAAGCCTCTAGGAAGCGAATAATATTCTTCACCTTTAGAAACCTCAACCGTTGGCAGTGTTTTAAATTCTACATTTCCTTCAGGGATGTGAGGAATCCAACTAACCGTTCTGTTGTCAAAAACAATATTGCCATATTTGTCGTCACCTCTATGATATAAATCGTTGGACGCTACCCTACAATTGTTAATTATCAGATTTAAAGCTATAATTAGCACAACTGCGTGCATATTAAAGATATTATTATCCATATAGATACAAATAAACGGTTCTTGGATAACCGTATTAGAGCCAGGATGAATTCATGAACCGCTGTGACGTCATGCAACTTGCAAAGTATCTAACCTGAGTTGTGACGTCACGTTTACCGCCGTTGTATCATCGTACACAGGAAATTGCGAGCTTCGAAGTGAGATCAAGGCAAAACACCAACGCATCCATGTAAGTTATGTGCCCTTTTCTTTGATCTTGTGCAGATTTATGTTGAAGGGACACACATATTCATATTGACTGTTAATGCAGCTAGCGGTCCAGAAACCCGCAGCTAGTCATTTAGTGTACACTTCCGTTCATACACTGTGGCATATACACACACATATTCATATTGACTGTTAATGCAGCTAGCGGTCCAGAAACCCGCAGCTAGACACTTCCGTTCATACACCGCAAAACCGTGCGGCGGCAGCATCATATGTGACCGAGGTATAATGCAGGTAGCGGTCAGGGGCGTATCGTGATCTGGACCGGGGGGGGGGTCTAATCTATTTTTAGAGGGGATATTTCCATTTCAATGTCACAGACGTTGGTATACCACGTGACCGTTATCATTTTGGCACGGTTCGCGCGATCAACATCCGATTTGTTGTTGTTCATTTGTGAGATTTTTCTTCACAGTTCGTGAACATTTTCAGTAACAATAAAGTTCAGACAAGTAAGTATCTCAATACAAAACGTTACAAACCCTTAAAACCAATAATTTTGCTAAGTCTTACGATATCTGGAGAGGGGATACAACCAGGACAGAACAGTTGGAACATGTCCAGGATAGGTGAAAGAAACGCACCCCAAGTCTGTGAAATTTGTCGTGACGTAGGCATTGTTGTGCTTCGAGCAACATCTACCGGTGACATCAGAATACTAACTTTCAAAATTATTTCAAGCAATTGGGACATGGGGATTCCCATGGTATTTATCGATATAAAACCTGCTTTTTCACTCCATTTGATAAAAATGTGATCTAAGTGTGTTACAGGTTTGTAGATTAACCAAATTATAATTTATTTTCGCTGGATGGAACTAGGGTGTGCGGCTTTAAGAAAGAAAGGATTATAACATGTTAATTTTATTGGCATTTGTTAATATTTGTTTTTCTTCGTAAATACTTACTGGCAATGCTATTCACTGAATAGACCCAAGTTTTGTTCATGCGGTATACGCCGACTAAAGTAGGTTTGAGTGCCGCAAGGAACAGTATGCAGTATTCGACCAGCTGACCAAGTATTCGACCACTTTCTAATTAACTAATAAAACTAAACTTTGAAGTTTATTTTATAGTAAATACAGCATATATAAAACAACTAAATCCAAAAAGTGTTGATTTTAACAACTGTAAATGCTCTGCTACACGATACGAGTGACTCGTACGAGTGACTTGGATTGCAACGCCAACAAGCATATCGTAACGTGTGGCATGCCATACGATTGAATCGGCCCGTACGAGTCGAAGTTTAGAACTTGTTCTATTTTCATACGATTGAATCGGACGTTTGGGGACGTTGACCAATCAGATCGTGGCGCAGATAACGTTGACGTTCTGAGTGTAATGGCGGAAAACTCTGTTCGCTTGTCGTTGGGTACAGACCCAACAGCTCATAGAGTTGTATCAGTGGCACAACTCTTTGTTGGGTGTGTCCAGTCATTTATATAAATACAGAGACGTTACGACAGCCGCCTTCTTATCAATACACAACATTGTTTACCATGTTTACAGGAAGGATATTTTTTTCAATGACGTCACGTTTCATACGACTGACAAGTACCGTGTGGCAACACGTCCGATTCAATCGGTCCGATTGACTCGTGCCAGTGACTCGTACGAGTAACTCGGTCCGATTCTATCGTATCGTGTAGCAGGCCCTTAACACCTGTCATGCACGCATGCACGCACATGCTTATACACACATTCTGATAAACAGTCTCTTTGGTCCTATCTCAATTTCCAGATAATGATACTATTGTCCGAACCAAATTGTTAACAACTAAAAAAAATTACTCTCCTACCTTTAATTGCCGTTAGATTTCCTCCAAAGTTTGTCCAGACACAAATCGAAAAAAAAAACCCACTACAAATATACAGATTACACACACGAGACTGCAACGATGTCGCCGATATCGTCTTTGCTGAGATTGCATAGGAAAAAATACATGCAGTTTTCTGCCGTCTGCCATGTTGCTTGTTTATGGAATACTCTTCAAGAGGGGTGAAAGCCTCCAAAGTATGTGACACAATTAATATGAAATCAATGATCTCTAGTGGTATCATTAAAAATAATA